>NC_141147.1:136954880-137105952 GCF_053477565.2 Lygodium microphyllum
GTGCTGACCGATCGAGCGCCCCATCGCTTCGAGGTATGCCAGATGTTTCTCTCTGTTGCTCCCATTGATTTGGAAAGTGTGGCATGATTTGATAGAATAGACATTGACCTGAAGGCGCCGTGTGCAACTTGCGGGCCATCGGTCATGCCGTCGGACTAGACCATCCGATTTCGAGATTCGGACAACCCGACTCCCATAATCGGACCAGTTGAATCTGACTCCTATAATCGGACCAGCCCACTAAGTCGGGCCACGTGTCCGAGTCCCAGACTTGAGCCACTCGACCCATTGCAGTGGTCAGACCATCCCCGTCCGACTAAGGGAAGCTGGACCAGAGTAAGACTGGACCCGCCCGTTCGATTCCTAGAATTGGACCAGCCCGTCCGATTCCCAGAATCGGACCAGAGCACCAGAGCTTGAATAGAAGGTGGTTCACCTAGGCCACAGTCCTGGGTACCCTGGTCACGTCTCTGATCCCCCAGGGAATCCAATTTAATCTTGGAAGTTGGAGACCAGACAAGGTGACCGAAGATTCACCCCGAATAGCTAGACACCAGGTAGACATAATTTGGAATTGGACGTGATGTTCAATGACTAGTTAACCAACTAACCAACCCTGAAGCAGAATAGGGAATGCAGCAAGGTCTTTCTGTAAGACTTTAGATTGGCCAGAGCCTGCACCAAGAGCCACATCAGGCCACAACAGTAGGTAGTGGGGTGGAGTCTACATCAGGCATTTAGTGCATCCTCACCTCACCTTTTGATTTTATCACCTAGGGTGCACTACAAGGAAGGGAAAAGCCTCCTTCCACACTGAGCACTAGAAAGCATGAAGCACAAGTTGTGGATAAGATTAATGACGGTTTCTAGTAACAAGGAGCTTAATAGGAAACATAATAATATCAAGGAATCCACTACTAGGAGAGGATCCCAAAGCATAGCGGGCTACTAGGAAACTCCATTTGTAGGGCCCTAAGAGGACACGAAGATCCGAAGGACCACAACATAGAGAATCGGATGCTGCTAGAGCTACTCAAGTTGATCGACGACCTAGTGAAATGGGAAGTGGAAGCAATGTCAGGATCCCAAGGCGGACAAGGAGAGGACCGACTGGACTTGGGAGAATTTCCAGTCATGGTGCAGGAGTTAGTCAACGAGTATGACTTGCTGGCGAGGACGGTAGTTCAAGGTAGGCCAGTAGAGGAAGTGGTAGTGACCCTAGAAGAGGAATGAAAGGTGATCAGAAGGGTGCTAGAGAGCATGATCGCCTATAACCACGAGCAAAAGACTAGGAAACTTCAACAAGACGTGGATATGTACGAGGCCCAGCGCGTGCTAGCCTTAGCTGGAGTAGCAAAGGCAGGACCAAATGTGGAGAGAGAGCATACAGTGGAGGCTGACTTGTCATTAAGTGAACTGGTAGCCAGGCGGCTCATGGACAACACGTCCGCCGCTGAGCAGGGCGTGGCAGCCTTAGTCACAGCCTTACTCTCAGGATTAGGGGTCACACAAGGGGCAAAGGGGCAATCTAGGATCCCTATAGTGGCGAAACAACTGGACAAGTATGAACCTAGCAACGACCCATATAGCTTTGTGGAGCAGTTAGAACAAGTTTGTGAAGCAAATGGCCTCACAGACCCTGCACAACGCTCCCAAGCTTTTGGGCTGTGCTTAGGTGATAAGGGAAGGGTGTGGTACACTAGCCTGGATGCAGCCGAGCGCGGGAACTTTGCCCATCTTAAGGACCACTTTATCAAGAGGTTCTCTGAGACAAGATACTCTGACAACCTCATCGTCCGCTTGATGAATGTTAGTCAGAGAGAAAAGGAGGACGTAAGAGACTACGTCACACATGTATGTAGCCTCTTCAAGAGGATCCCGGCCAATGAGCGACCTAACGAAAAGGCTGTGTCTACAGTGTTCATGAATGGAATCTGTAGCAAGGAACTCTACAAGGCCTTGGCTAGTAACTCCACCCTACAAAGAGATGGGCTAGCTAGGGTTTTTGATGAAGCAATAAGGGTAGACGACCAGCTTAGGGAGTGAAGCATGAGGAACACTAGTCGGGACGATACATGCGAGAGGGCTTCAAAGCAGTCAATGATATCGGGTGAGAGAGAGAGCTCTAGCGCACGGGATAAGGGAAAGGGAGTCGACCAAGTCCAGGACCTAGCTGAGGTGAGGATGGAGCTTGCACGTTTGCAAGAACAAATAAGGAAGCCTACGCGAGCTCATGTGCAATGTATACACTGTGGGGGGGAAACCACCTTCCAGCCGAGTGTCAAGATCCTAGATCTAGGTCCTATTCGAATTGTGGTAGGTTTGAACATGATGCGTTGCACTGCAGATTGCCCAGGAGGTTTTCATATGTGCAGCAGTACAACCCTCCTTACTTAGGCAACAGGCCATCTAACTTCCTTGGCAGGGGAGCCCAACTGGCACTTCCAGCACTAAACGACACGAGACCAGCCATCCCTAGGCTAGAGATAAACCCAACAGGCATACCCAGACCACCAGGACCCTACGTAACCCAACCACCGAGTGATGCTCCTGTTCATTATGTGGAGGAACCTAGTGAAGAAGAGAGCTACGTAAACCCATACATCTCCTATGACGAGGAAGGCAATCCAGTCCTGATGGACTATCAACCGGTGCCGGTGACGGCGCTGGCAGAGGAAGAGGTAGAGGCTTTGGAGGACCAAGCCAGGACCCAATGTCATGTTGGACCTACGGTCATCCAGGCCATATATCATCACGTTGCCTAGAAAGGGAACAGGAAAATCAGGACAAGGCTGACCTTCGATGCGCCGAATGTGGGATCACGCACTTGCTTCCTGACTGCCCTAGGTGGAAACCATCAGCCAGTCCAGCTAACGTGTCCTCTGTGCCCTTGGGGCTATTTGGGGTAGAGACCTTTGGTGGGGAGGACACACCCATCCCACTGCATGTCATGACAAGAGCGCAAACAAGATGAACAGGCATCTCACTACCTGGGCCAAGTAACCTGGATGTAGCCTTACTAGGAAAGAAAAGCCACAGGAGAAGGAGAAAGAGAGCATATGCAAGGATCACTCTTAAGACTGAGGAAGCTACAACCTTAGTGGTGGGAAGGGGGGTCACAGATGCTGAGGCAGAGACCTCCGCCCCCAAGACGACGGAACTAGGTAGTGCCAAGGTGGGGGAATACCCTCATCCCAGGCAGAAACTCGAGGCTGTCGCCAAGGTAAAGGAGTGGGTCAAGGATGCCCAAGAACACCTTAAAGATGTAGAATCCATATTGGAGGATCCAATGGAGGACCTTTCTAGTGCATGCACACCAGATTCACCATCACGACCTCCATTGGGGAATGCGCTAATGCCACGAAAGATGCCACAAAGGCAAGACCATGGAGAAGCTTATCAACAAGCTAGCCACGACATGTGGCCGAAGAGTGGTGACCAAGGAGGAAGCCAACTACCCAGCAACCTCCTCACCACCTTAGTAACCACCCTAGTGACCGTTAATTTGGGAGACCTGCTTTGGCAGCACCCTCCATTGTGGCGAGAATTGAGGCACTGGGTGGAGGGGAAGGGGGAGCATGCTGCCACTGAGTTGCACGAGCAGGACGTAGTCACGCAAATTCCAAGCCTAATGCTGCACTCGGCTCCAAGGTCACTACACATCAACGCTTTCTAGGAAGGCACAGAGATGCATGCAGTCCTACTTGTTTTAGCCTTAGGGGACGCAACATAGAAAGGAATTGTGGACACCGGCGCAGGGGTCAGTGTCTTGAGCCACGCAGTTCTACAGACCTGGGGAAACCCACCTGTGAAAGCGGCTAGGTTTAATGTTACATTGGCCAACCGAATGAAGGTTAGACCATTCGGGGTCTTAAAAAACTAGCTAGTGAAGATCGCAAGGGTGTAGCTTTCTGTAAATTTCATTGTCATGAAGGGAGTGGACTACGACATACTGCTAGGCCGGCCATGGATGAGGAATGCACGAGTGGTTGAAGATTGGGTGGAGCCCCAAGAGGAACACCAAGGAAAAGGGAATTCTCTTGCAAGAAAATCTATCTTGTAACATCAACAAGATTGTTTATTAGGTTTTATATGATCACAATGAAGAAAATAACACTAGGCACAACAAATCTTCATGCAGCATCATGTAGATCTCCCACGGATTTGATAGAATCAACCATATTCTTCAATATCTTCACAAAATCCATCAATGTAACAAAGAAAGCAAAGGAATACACCATCTTTGAATGGAAATACATCACATAGTATTCATCTTCAATATCTTCATAGTCTTCTCTCTCAATCTCTCATATACAATCACTCTATTTTAGTAGAATTGGCTATCTCTGACTCTCTCTCTCTCTCTCTCTCTCCATCAATAATACATCATCTCTCACTACAATCTCTCAATAATCACCCTCAATAATCCTTCTTAGATCATGGATACCCCTCCCAAGAGGTATGTCTGATATGAAGAGTCACCAGAGCCACTATAGTGTCTTTTTATAGCTCACTACTGTCACTTCACTCCAGTCTTCACTTGAGTCTTCAGCAGCTACTTCTTTCACTTCTTTTAGCTCTTTTGCACTTGTATTCACCTCTTTCCAAGGCTAGAAAACTTTCCCAAGCTACACTCTCATCCAAAAGAACACATACAGAAGCATACAGAACAGTCACAGTACAGTACCAGAACAGCTACAGTACAGAACAGAACAGAGACAGAAGCTCTACAGAAGACCTACAGAAGGTTACAGAAGGTCATCAAAACCTCATAACTCATACTCAAACCATTCCAAACTCTCAAAAACTATTCAATAAGCTTTCAAACAATCTCAATATTCATCAATCATCAATTGGCAAGCTCAAGTTTCAAATTCAAGGCTACAGTGACGAAGATACCTTCTGTATTGGAGACCTTGATGGTTGCGATGTGATTCTTGGCATGCCCTGGAATCATAGAGTAGATTCAACCATCTTCTCTCAGAAAAAGAAGGTAGAACTCACCAACAAAGGCAAGAAGTACGAGATCCAAGCTGGAGTTTCTGGAGACACCATACCTATGGTAAGCCATATGCAAATCTCTAGAGCAATTAAGGATTGTGTTCAATGTTGTCTGCTTTATGTCACTGATGTAAAAGATAATATGAATGCTGAAAACCAAGAGCAACTTCAGCTCTTGGAAAAGTATAAAGATTATTTTTTGGAAGATCTTCCTTATCAGCTTCCCCCAGAAAGGCCAGAAGACCATCATATTGATATTATTCCGGGTAGTTCTCCTCCTAATATAGCACCATACCGTGTGAGCCGTCCTCAACAAGAAGAAATCAGAAAGCAAGTCGAAGACCTACTCAACCGTGGGCTAATTAGGCCAAGTAGCTCACCATTTTGTTCACCGGTTCTTCTTGTTCAAAAGAAAGATGGCACATTCAGGATGTGCATTGATTATCGAGCCCTCAACAAAATCACCGTGAAGAATCGGTTTCCTATTCCCAGAATTGACAACATTTTGGATCGTCTAGGAGGCTCAAAGGTTTTTAGCCGCATTGATCTAAAGAGTGGTTACCATCAAATTAGGGTAATACCACAAGATGTACACAAAACTGCTTTCCGCACTTCATACGGTCTTTATGAATTCTTGGTGGTTCCTTTCGGATTAACCAATGCACCAGCCACCTTTAATCGAATGATGGAGCGCATCTTTAGAGAGCATCGACAATATGTTGATACTTTCTTTGATGATATTCTTGTCTTTAGCAAGAATGAAGAGGAGCATCATCAACACTTGGAAATTGTTCTACAATTACTACAACAAAATCAACTCTTGGTAAATGGTAAAAAGAGTGAATTTTTCATGCATAAAATAAATTACCTTGGGCATGTCATCTCTTTTGAAGGGATTCAGATGGATCCTGAAAAGATCAGGATAATCCAAGAATGGCCTCATCTTCGTGATGTACATGAGGTGCGATCGTTTCTTGGCTTATGTTCTTATTACCGCCGCTTCATCAAGCATTTTGCACATATGGCTTCTCCACTTCATGACCTTACAAAGAAGAAGATCTCTTTCCAATGGAAGGAAAAAGAGAAGGCAGCCTTCATAAGGCTGAAAACAGCTCTTACTTCTGGACCTGTTCTTATCATTCCAGATCTGGTAAAACCATTTGTGGTGGAAGCAGATGCTTGCGGTGATTGTATTGGTGCAGTGCTAAATCAAGAAGGCCATGCCGTAGCCTTTGAAAGCCGCCGTCTAAATGATGTGGAGAAAAGGTATGACATTTATGAAAAGGAGCTCTTAGCAGTGGTTCATGCTTTAAAGATATGAAAACATTATCTTTTAGGCAACGAATTCCTTATTAAAACCGATCATCAAAGCTTGAAGTATTTCAAGACTCAAAAGCATTTGCAGGAGAAACATGCAAGATGGGAAAATTTCTTGTCTATGTTTCATTTTCAAATTATGTACACTCCAAGGAAACAAAATGTAGTTGCTGATGCACTTTCTAGAGTACCTCGCATTGCAACTATTACAGTGGCTCATCATGAAGATTTTCAAACGATGAAGAATACTTATGATGAAGATACTGATTTTGCAGCAATTTGGTCAAATTTACAGCAAGGAGGTTCTCATCCAGATTATTCCATCAAAGATGGTTACCTTCTCATGAACAATCGCCTTTGTGTCACTCTTCCTATTCGACAAAAGGTGCTTAAAGAAAGTCATGAACCCCCTTATGCAGGGCATAGAGGGAGGGCAGCCACTCTAAGTGCAATTGAGCGCTACTTTTATTGGCCAACATTATGAAAAGATACACATAACTTCATTGAGGCTTGTCTGGTATGCCAAAAATCCAAATATGATAGGCAGAAGATTCCAGGATTGTTGCAACCTCTTCCAGTGCCCAAAGATCTATGGGAATCTATAACAATGGATTTCATCTCAGGTATTCCAAGAACACCTCAAGGTCATGATATGATTTGGGTCATAATTGATAGATTCAGCAAACAATCACATTTTATTCCATGTCATAAAACATTGAAATCCGCACAAGCTGCAAGACTTTTCATTCAACATATCTTCAGATTACATGGTATGCCTTCTGAGATCATTTCAGATAGAGACTCCAAATTCACAAGTAACTTTTGGCATGCTTTATTTGAGAATTTGGGAACCACTTTAAAGTTCTCCTCATCTTTTCATCCTCAAACTGACGGCCAAACAGAGGTGATGAATCTCACTCTTTTGGATATGTTGAAAGCTTATGTTAGTGAACATAAGTCACAATGGGAGAAATATCTTCCATTATTGGAGTTTGCTTACAACAATACAGTGCACTCATCCACAGGGAAAGCTCCAAATGAAATAGTACAGGGTAAAGTGATTCCCCCTCCAATTATTCGCACTAAAGATAAGATTTTTGCTGCTGATGAGTTTGCTTCAGATTTAAAAACCACAATGGATCAAGTTCGAGCCACTATCAAAGTTTCCCAAGAGCGACAAAAGAAGCAAGCAGATAAACAAAGAAGACCTTTGGCTTTTGAAAAAGGTCAATATGTCTTGCTAAAGTTTGATAAAAGCAGGCTCAAACAAGGTTCTGGTCAAAATTCATCTTTTCCAAAGCTCTCCAGTAGATACTTTGGACCCTTCAAAGTGATTGAGAAAATAAATGAAGTTTCTTATCAACTTGAGCTTCCTACTCATTGAAAAATACACAATGCTTTTCATGTAAGTTTGCTAAAACCTTATATAGGACCAGAACCAAAGGAACCCATTACTGAAGATCCCCCAGAAGTTGAAGAAACAGAGCAACTCTTGGAACCTGAAAAGATTTTGTTTCTCAAGGATCGAACCACGAGAAGTGGCCTTGTGACACGAAAATTCTTGCTAAAATTCAAGAATCTACCCACAACAGATGCACAGTGGGTAGATGAAAAATTCATGAAGGATTACCCAAATATTCTACAACAATATCAAGAAGCTTTTCAGCTGAGGACAGCTGAATAAAAGCCAGAGGACTGTCACAACTCTATAGAAACAGAATTTGTATCATTTTTCATTAATTTGTCTATATAATGATTTATTAAATTTATTTCCTTTACACTAATTAGATATAAAGAAAAGTGTATTGGAGCTGGCCACTGATGAGTGGTCACAGGTTATGGTGGACCCACACGGTGGGTTAGAGAAAAGATAGTTCACACTTCCACCTATATGACCCGATTGGGCGCCTGTGACTAGAACTCACGCATATCAGGGTTAGACTCGCACACAGAAAGGATTGATGCCTTGAAGTGTGGGCTAGATCCACCAGAACAGACAGTTACAATCAACAAGATGGCATGATCATGAAATGCTTGTATAATGTGCATGTGTGGGCTGAAAGCTTGAAATGCACATTTCTTTGCATAGGAAAGTCACATGAAGATTTGGATACCATTTTTGCGATGTACACGGAAAAATCTTTCATATGATACCCATATTGGGGGGGTCCCTAAATTCTAGGAGATCCCTAAATTTTAGGAGGTCCCTAAATTTTAGGAGCCTCGAATTAGCCTAAAAATGCTAGTCCTAAAAAATAGGGATGTCATTCTAAAAATAGTAAGTTCTGTACTCTGACTGTGCTTACTAAATTTGGTTGTTTCTATTTTTGACAGTATTCAACCCAAAAAGGAAGGCCATAGAGAAGAGACAAGTGTCAAGACACCTGTCACACAAGTTTCCAAGTGTCCCACCACTTGTCACATCTCATGACATGTGGCTGGACACTTGTCTTGTGCTACTCCACTTTCCCCTTTTGTACTAGCTCTCCCCTCTCCTATAAATAAGAGCTCGTTTTTCTTCATTGATCATCATTTTTCTTTGCTGTAAACTCATGTACAACACCCACAAATAGCCAGAAACTGGTCCCATCCATCCCCATCATCATACCCCACTTCTCCATTATCAAATTCTTCCATATTCCCTCTTCTATCACTGTTGTTTTACAAGATAGCAAGCCTGTAAATTCATTATAGCACCTCCTTCTTGAGCTCTTTCTTCAATTTTAGCTACAAGAAGCAAGCTCTATCCATGTACTGCTGATCAACGATGGAGAAATGCTGAATTCCCCTTTTTCTTCTCTCATACTGTAAAGAAATCAGTTCTTATCATTGCATAATAGATCATGCATGTGTGTTTGTACATCTTTGCATGATCTTGTGAGAGTGAGAATTACTTATTCTCACTCTCGAGTTGATTGTAACTGAGCTCTTCCCTAAGGGACTTGGGTTGAGCAGAAATACATTCCTTCGGGGTGGGGTTGCCCATCTTCAACCCTCAATCTTGTCTCCATTACTTTTACATTTTCATGGCTGTAATTTTGTGAGTAATTTTTATTTTCAGCTTTAAGTGTTCATTCTCTTTTATATTAAATCTCGAAAACAAGCAAATATCATAATTGTTAAGCATACTACGTTGTTCGGGGCGTTTACAGAAATGCCAACTTCAAGTTGTCCCATGTGTCAAAAAGTACTACTGCTTGTCTCTCATACCACTGAAACACTACACCTTTGAAAGTGGCCGAGAATATTGCTAACCAATGCTCATGGATTCTAGCATTGTTAGCCACACATGCTACCATAAACTCTGCTATATAAAGATTAAGGTCTTCATTGTACTCTCCCTTAAAAATTGAAAATGGGACTACATTTGCTAGCCTGTCAATCATCAATATTTCCAGGATGAATCTGACTAGGAAGGGGACCTTGAGTTACCATGGGGACTTCTGTAAAGAGTGCTTTTAGGGCGTCAAAGGAGGTTTCTACTATGAGCTCGTTCTCAGCCTTGATTCTTACCTTCTCTCTTCTTATGTACCTCTGGACTCGTTCTAACACTTGCCTCTTGATTATTCATCATGGGCTTGGCTCCAACCAGTTGTTCAGTACTCAATAGAATAGAATCAGAGAGGGGCTTCAGTCTCGAGGGGATTCTCTGGCCAACATCTCCTCTACTTCATTCTTTTCAACATCTCTGAATTCGGCTTTCAAACCACTACAGAGGGGGAGATATTCCGTTTTGAAAGTATCAAAACTCATTCTTCTTAGGATCATTGTTGTGCCAACATTATAACAATGCCAGCTTCTGATGGTTTCAACAGTGTATGTTGTAAAAATTACTCTGTCTACCAACTTCTAGTGGGTTGCTAATTGGATAAACAGAAGATTGTCAGTGCACCAAGCATCCCACGTATCTTGCTGTTGAGCATCCACAAACAAATTCCAACTCTTTTCCTTCTTGTTTTCGTGAATCTCCATTGACCACGACTCCTGAAGCTTCTTCACGATCTCCCACTTGATTATGTCTGGAAACTTCTCAATGAATACCAAATCTTCCATGGATAGTCATTCTCTCTGCTTCTACTCTTCAGTTTATTTTCAAACAAATTTTCACCAAGATGCAAGTTTCTGCTGCCTCAACAAGAAGAGGAAATAATCCACCGCATTGAGCATGCATCATGATGGTAATATGTTTCCACCATTATGGGATGAACTTATTGTGGAAAGTGGCTTTGGCAATAAGAATCTCCAACTCTTTAGTGGAAGAAGGAACTTTGCAAGCACCCATTGAATTCTTATTTTCTTGGCAATGCCATTTTCTTCATTTTCAGCCTCTTCTAATGCTTGTTGATGGCAAGTTTTTCGCGCACCAAAAACATGGAGACCCAAGAGGAACACCAAGGAAAAGGGGATTCTACTGCAAGAAAATCTATATTGTAACATCAACAAGCTTTTATTTCATTCTTTTGATGACCAAAGCAAAGAAAATAGCAAATCTTCACGTAGAATCATAGTAGATATCTCCCACGGATTTGATAGAATCAACCATAATCTTCAACATCTTCATAGAATCCATCAATAGAACAAGGAACATAAAGTAATACACCATTTTTGAATGGAAATCAGTCACATAATATTCATCTTCAATGTCTTCATAGTTTTCTCTCTCAATCTCTCATATACAGATACACTGTTTTGATATAATTGACTATCTCTGACTCTCTCTCTCTCTCTCTCTCTCTCTCTCTCTCTCTCAATAGTACATCATCTCCTCACTACAATACTCAATAATGACTCTCAATAATGCTTCTTAGGTCTTGGATCCACCTCCCAAGATATGTGTCTAATGCGAAGAGGCACCAAAGCCACTACAGTGTCTCTTCATAGCTCACTATTGTCACTGTCACTTCAGTCTTCTCTTTAGTCTTCAGCAGCTACTTCTTCCATTTGTTTTAGCTCTTTTGAACTTAGATTCATCCTTTCCAAAAGCTAGAAAACTTTTTCAAAGTCACACATACATTCTACAGAACACTTATAAAAGATCTACAGAACAGGAATAGAGCAGAGACAGAGGCTCTACAGAAGGTTTACAGAGGGTTACAAAAGGTCATCAAAGAACATCAAATCCTCATAACTCATACTAAAACCATTCTAAA
The DNA here is from genome assembly GCF_053477565.2 of Lygodium microphyllum. Lineage (NCBI taxonomy): Eukaryota > Viridiplantae > Streptophyta > Polypodiopsida > Schizaeales > Lygodiaceae > Lygodium > Lygodium microphyllum. The sequence continues at coordinate 136,966,349 of NC_141147.1, forward strand.
CTATCAAAAACTATTCAATAAACTTTCAAAAGATTTCAACCTTCATCAATCATCAATTCATGCTTCATACAAAAGAAAATCAGAACAAAACAAAAGCTATACAGAATGTATCGGAACCAATCAGAACCTATCAAAACATCACAAAGCTTCATATTTCCACTAAAAATCATCATGAGCTTCCAAAACATAATCAATATCATCTAAAACACTCTCAAAAACTTCCATTAACAACCATACATCACTTTAAATCTATCAAAAATCAATCATTCAAACCTCAAAAACAACAAAAATCAGTCAAATATTCAGTCTTTTTCCACTCTCAACAAGCACCTTGAGGGCTGTCGTATCACCACTGAAGTGTCCTCTTGTAATCCCACCATATGCCTCTACCAGTACGTCATGCATTTCATGCTTGCACACACATCTACGCAGCTACCCGTCTTACCCCAGTTTATAAAGTTGACCTACTATCAAGATAGGGTTGGATTTTAAGGATGAGTCGCCTAAGTCGGGTCTTCTCGATAGGTCATTCAGGGAGTCTATGCTCAAGCACTTGGACTATGTCATATGCCAATATGGCATCAAATCAACTCTAAATAAATCTCTCTTGCTAGACAGGTGAAATAGATGCACATCTGGAAATTCGTCCGGGATACCATGTCCAACAGCTTCTCCTGTGGGTATGCAAGACATATGGTCAGTCATGTAATGCTACTTTCCCTTGCGTACCACCACAGAGAAGTCAAATTCTAAAAGAAAAAGTAACCATCAAGCAATGCATCCCATAGCGCAAAGTTTATTAACAAGATAAAGCAATGCCTAATGGTCAACAAAGAAGGTAAAAGGCGTGGCCAAAAGATAATGTTGAAATTTATTTACAACAAATACCATGGCTAAGCCCTCTCTCTTTGTTGTTGAGTAATTCATTTCTATATTTGTGAGTTGTTTGCCAGTAAAGCTCACTGGATATTCTAGATTGTGTTCACCATATTGGCACAACACAGCTCCCACAACGAATTTCGAAACATTGATGTGAACATGGAAGTTAATTGTCAAGTCTGGGCCTCATAGAATTGGTGTAATTGTTAGAGCCTTTCTCAATGCCTCATATGCGCATTGGCATTCCTCAGTAGACTCGAGTATAATTAGCAACTTGTATAGGGGTCTAGCAATCAATGCATAGGTCAACATAAAGCGCCGATAGTTTCCCATATGGCCTAGGAAGCATTGAACTCCCTTGTAATTAGATGGTGGTGGAAGATTAACAATAACCCTAACTTTCGAGAAGGTCATGGCATTTCCGTTCCTCCACACCACATGCCCTAGGATGCATCCATGCTTTACCTAGAACTAGCACTTCAAGGGGTTCAACGAGAGATGATATAATTGACATCATTCAAAGACTGCTCGGAGCTTATCAAAGTGTTCCTTCCATGTAGAATGAACACACAAATCATCTACAAAAACCTCTAACTCCTTCCTAAGCATGTCTTTGAAGATGGCACACATGAGCCTCTGGAAGGTAGATGGTGCATTAGTCAACACAAAGGGCATGACTATGTAGGCGAAGACACCCCACTCAGTGGTGAATACAGTCTTATGCCTATCATCAATGTTAACCCTCAGACAAACAAGGTGAAAATTTTGGAAAATCTAAAGCAGAAGACAAGGCCAAGGTAAAAGTGAAATGGAAGACAAAGGTGCTCCAAGAAAAATATGGAAACACAAGAAGTGCAAAAAAGTCCCAAATCAAGGAGAAAGGCTCACAAGAAAAAACGCAAATCAATACTTTTGTAAAAGAACACAAGGCACAACATAATTTATTTTAAGAGTGTGGGCTCTCACCTGTGCAATTTGTAAAGGTAGATAGACGGTAGGAAGGAAGCTAGGAAGATAGGAGAACAATGGGAAAAATGGCCTAGGTCGACCCTATAAAAAAGGGGATAAGGGGATGACCACCCAAAAGGGATTTAGGATTTTGTATATAAAGTTGAAAAGTGAATGAGAAGCTCATTCTTGTGTGTGGCCAAAAGTAGCTCTCTTCTTCTTCTTCTTCTTCTTACTTGAGCTCGTACTTGAGAGAGGGAGTGTGAGAGTGTGAGGGAGTGAGCATGTGAGGGTGAGGGATTGTGGGGGAGAAGCTCTCCATCTTCTCCTCTTCTCTTCTCTTCTCTTCTCTTCTCTTCTCTTCTCTTCTCTTCTCTTCCTCGAGGCAATGGAGCTTGGAGCATGGAGCTTGAGGACGGAGCTCGCTTGAAGCTTGCACTTCAATTATAGAGCTACCGAAGTGCTCGGGAGAGAAGGCAACTCCATAGGGTATGGAGGTAAGCTCACTACACTCATAGAGATGGATAGCGCATCAGCTATGTGAGAGGTAGCCATTAGTGCTCAGCTTGGAACGCTTGAACAATAAGCGGTCCGTGGGTCTTGGTAGTTGAGAGCTTGTGCTCGCCTCTACATTTTGGTTCCATTGTTGGGACCAACGGATTCGAGCCTTGAGCACTTGCACACTTCAAATTGAGCATTGAAGTAGGGTTTTTCCCAAACCGGTGCTTGAGATAGATAGGTAGGAAGCGAGGGAGTTTGAAGAGGTATTCGATCTCCTTAGCAAGTTTTTGGTTTTTTGGATTTGGAAAGGTAGGTTGGAGTATTGTAGATGTTTTCTTTGTGATTTTTGTTTACATTTAGGCAGGATAGGAGCAAAATAGTTGAGCACAGAGTAGGGTTTCTATTGTTGTATAACAGTCTGAAACAGGGGAAAGAAGGGCAAAAAATAAAATTTTGGGTTAAATGTTGGTAAGGGGAGCAAGAGAAGGTGAATGCAAACCTGGGCAAGGTAATAAGAGGCCCAGGAGTGGCAAGGAAGACCACATTTTGCATTGCAGGGATTTGGGAGAGTTGGAGAGAGAGAGAGAGCTTCATTATGTGGACCTGCTTCGATTTTTTCGTCGAGGAGTTCTTTGCCCATTATAGGTTATCCCACACCTTCTCCTGCATGAGTAGCTAGGATCTGAAGATACTCGACTAGCCTCAATTGTTTGGCGCAATGAATTATGTGCAAGTCTAACGAAAGACGCGTTGCATTCGGCCCATTTGAGTGACAATGATTTTGGGTCGAGTCCCAAAATCGGCCCTCGGCCCACCTAACTTGGACCACCTAATCACTCAGCCCACTTGATTCGGCCCTCGGCCGTTCAGCCATTCGTTCCAGTTGACTCGAACGCCCACCTCTTGACTCATCCGAGTCAACCATTTCGACCAACCCGATATTCGACCCTCGACCTTGCCGACTCGGCCCTACCCCATTCGGACAAGCTAACATTCGACCCAACCGAATTCACCATTCGAACAAACCGTCCAATCGGATACCCAACCGTCCAATCGGGCAATTTTTCCCAACCGGACCACGCATCCAGTTGGACACCCCATTTGTCCAGTCGAACGTGTACAAAAATTGGATCACTCTATAGTCCGGTGGACCAACCATTAGACTCAAACCCAACTACCAATTGGACCACTCTTCGAAATCAAACCCCGACCCCGGAATCAAACAGTCCGATTCTGGGAATTGGATCAACAAACCAGAACAAGAGAATACAGAACCAGAGGCCATATAGATCCAAAAGCACATTATAGATCTATCACTGGGCTGAAATCTAGAGTAAGTAGTTCAAAACTTGGCTACGAATGGTCCTTCAAATCATGCATGGTCTTTAGCATAAGAACCTTGCAGGCCGGGGGAGAGAAAACGTGCATCGTGACAGGTCCTCCAAATTAGATCCTAGTGTAGTAAGGGTTCTACATAAGCATAGATTCTTACGTGCAAAACAACAACCAAAAGCCCATACTCGAACAAAGACAAACAGAGACCCTAGAACATCAATGGGCCAATCTAGCCAATAAGGAAAAAAAGGCCATACCACAAAAATATGTATAGGTTGCGTCTGGATTGCATCTAGTCAAAACAGAATGCAACAACATCAAGCTACTACAAGGATGGCTAGACATGACAGTCCTGATGATAGATGCACCTTGAACGACATTGCACATATGACCTAAGATATCAGTGGAGAATCCACATCAAGTTGTGTAGTTAGGGACTCTAAGGCATGTATTAGAAGGATTGAATTTACAAGCCAAGACCTGAAAGATGAAGATATAGTACCGCCTGCTTATCTTAGGGTCAAACTCACCACGAAAAGAGAGCACACTATCAATTTTAATATCTTGACCTATGAAGCATGGACCCTACTAGGCCAACCAGAGCTCACACTGACTAATGCAACTCTTAGGCCTTACGGGGGACACTCACAAGTACTTCTAAGGAAGTGCAAAATCCTTGTAACTATTGAAACGGAAATCTTACCTATCCTCTTCCATGTTCCTCTAAATAGTGCAAATTGTGAAAAAGAAACCCTCCTAGGAAGACTCTTCAAAAGGGTGATAAAGTGTGAGGGCGATTACATAGCACAAATGCTACACTTGACATTATCGGGTGTGAGGACAATCGCAACCTTTAGTAAGGATGACCTCATCAAACCTCGAGGGAAGGACAAGGAACATTCTGACATACCAAGCAAGTCTAGTGATGAGAGTAAGGACTTGTTGAAAGAGTTGATACAAGTGCATGTTGAACAAAGAGAACCAGTGAGCGAGGCCATGCTTAAAACAAGGTCAAGAGATAATGCCAAGGATAGGCTTTGAACTTACAAATATCTTAGAAGACCACAAAATAAGCCCAAGCCTTATAGACGAAGGTATAGATGGAGAGCCAGCACAACGCCATGATGGATATCCAAAGTGTTGCTCCATGCTCAATGGTATTACACAGGTAATTGATGGATTTGGATACCAAAGGCCCCTGCTAAACCACCTCTATTGGCTGAAGGCCAAATCGCATCAAAAGCAAAGAAGAATAGGAGGAAATCTAAATGAAAATCCAAGCCTCAAGTCAACAACATTGGAGTGACTGAGCCCCTCACGATTGAAATCAAGAAACCAAACATGGCTGCTCGAAAGGTAGATCCTCAGCCTAGTGTGCTTAACAAGTGGATAGTGAATGTAACCGTCGAGTGTGCACAAAATCCACTAGTGCCCAAGGAGCCTTTCATCCCAAGAGGATAATAAGCATCATAGGCACAACATTGCTCATGGTAGGGTTGATTTCTTAACAAAGCAAATAGCAGAATCATCCAACAGCCATAAGTAGATCTTCCAGCCACAGTGCCAAGTCCACCTAGGAGTCCCAAATCTCCTACACCCTCTTTCCCTAAACAGACATAGGAAGCACAACAGTAGTCATCAAGTGCAGCTGCTCAATCCCAATCTCCATCTCCATCTAAGCTTCCAAATGTCCAAGAGGTGGGACATGACACCACCCTGAGCTCTCAGCCTAAGGATATGCCTGTGCAATCCATCTTGACTAGCTCAACTAATGCTCAATCTGCACAAGTGAATGCGCAAAGGGCAACAAAAGACATGACCACTTCTAATCTGCTTAAGGACTTGACACTGCAATCTACCAATAGTAGCCAATCCATTGAACTAGCCACTACCAGAAATCACTGCCAATTCAATCAAATGAGGAGCTAAACAAAGGTGAATTGGTGGACGAGCTAGACTCTCCAAAAAGAGAGGTAGTTGTACCCTCACAACCTAGGGAGGCTGTTCAGCAGGCCACAGCTACGTCCCATGAGGACATGCCAGAAAAAGAGAAGGTTGAGGCCCAACCAACCACATCAATGACTAACCTAGTTCAAGGTCCTGAGTCTTTAAAGGATACATCTCAATTTCCCAAGAAAAAGAGAAGAAAACAATGAAAGTAACATCAGTTGCAAGTGGTTGTAGACACCAAGAAGATTGAGACTAAGAGTGCTGAAGAGGAGCTGAGGAATAAAGCATCAAGTCCATCTACTAATGAGCCCATTGCCATCTCTCCTAACAGTGGTGAAACCTCTAACGCATCCGTGTGTTTTGAAAAATCAGAGCAACCATTACCATCAATGGTTTCTTGCAACACTCAATCCATCGATAACAATAGAACTTGCATTGACCAATCAAGAGTGGATACAACACAATCACAACAAGGTGACAAAACTATACTAGCCACATCCAAGGAGAACCATGACACAATAGCAGCAAGGCCTCAGGAGAAACATGAAAACCCCAAGGATATAAGCAATCCTAGCATTGACCAATCTTCCTCATCTAGGCCCAACCCCCCAACTATGCTAAAGCCTAGAGAAACTCCTAGAACCTTGCATGAGATAGCGACCGAGAAAGGCTTCATAAAACATAGAAGTGTCACAAAGTGCTTGACTGAGTTGGATGCTAAACTTAAATTATTCACACGTGTCTACATCCCTGCAGACACGGACAGATTCCCTAGGGAGCAAGCAACTTGAAGAATACTTGCCAGGTCATCTATCCTAGTAAGAGCAAGAATATCTTAGCGACCACTATGACACACTCCTACATAAGCACATGCAACTCATCTCTAATGAGGAGGTCGGAAAACTATGCCTAACTGTGACATTCAATGAAGCACTTTGCCAACCAAATCTCTTAGTGATGGAGCAACTAAAGTGATAAGCAAAGGATCGAAGTCAATTTCAAAAACTTTGGTTTGAAAACCACATTACAATGGCCCAACTAGGAGCCTAGATTATGACGATAGTATTAGAGGAGCGACTGGCCAAATGGTGGTCTCAAAGAGACCCAACCTATGTGGCGCTGACTTCCCTTTGAGTATTGACTGCCATTCGGGGTATGGACTTAGCTAGAACTAGCCACGAAAACTCTCTGGTTGATACAGTTCTCACTGAGGAGGAGGTGTTGCAAGTAGACTCTGACAAGGCACCATGCTACTCGATGTGGCAAAATATATGTTGTTATTGAGTAACCTGCCACGAGTATTGGATGTGTGTGCCACACTCCAGTACAATCCCGTGTTCTACAATTGGTTCTTATCCTCACGAAGTAACATGGGTCCATAAATATGTACATAAATAAACAATGCATTTGGTAACTGTGTACAGATAATACCAACACACACACAAGCAATGGTAATCAAGTGCAAGGAGAAAAGTTTGGGTTTGACAAGCTGAGTCCCTAGGGTCCTCCTCTCACCACATGTCTAGAAGTTGTGGGACCGCTCCTGCCTCCAGGTGGAGGGCATGTAGTCCTCATGGCCTCCATGGGAAGCCCTGACCAATAGCTCTGAGGGTGTACACAAGGCATCTCGTCCCCTTCTACAAGCTTTCCTCTGTTTTTGATCCATCCTTCTGAGGACGAGACTTGCCCCATCATAACTAGTCCGTCCAACTAGGAGTGAGCAAAAATCTGCTACTAGTTGGAATACGCCCTGCAGTAGAGGCAGGACGAACATCATCACGGGGGCCGTCCCTCTACAACGACCACTGCATGCCTCACCTCACCCCTTTTCGTCATATGCGCTTGATAATCCACTGTTTAATCCCTTTCATGCAAATAATTCTATCTTGCCTCAGGGCCTAACCCTTTGTTCACATTTTGCATGTTTCCCCATAGTAGCTATCACGGAGCACGCAATGCAGTTGGCCTATAAGGAAGCTCTCCGCCATCAAAGGGAGCATACGGCACAAGCTCCTCCACCAGAGCACTACGTACCTACCCTAAAGAGGTATACACTGAAACGAGGCCTAAAGTGACACCCTGCGGGATGCAGGCCGCAAACTCCCTAGGCCAGGAAAAGGAAGGCAAAAGGGAATACCCGAAGGGTAATGACCCCTACCGTGCAGGCCCTCCCCAGACGCTCGAGCACCAGGTGCTCGAAAGAGGAAAAGGCAGCTAGAAACAAGAAGGATTTTGCTGAGTTATTCTAGAGAATTCTTGATACCATGGCAATCAAGGACTACACCATTTGGGTCCCAACCAATGTCTTCCCTACCCAACCTAACAAGAGCCCACCGCCAGCACTACCCTAATCACCCATACTCACCCGCCTCATACAAATAGAATAGTCCCTATGTTGTATAAGTTGCTTACCAAATGCCATCTTGCCATAACTTTTTGTCCTTAAGTGGTTAAAGGGGCAAGCTCCCCAACTGTACAAACTTTCCTTACTTGCTACTAATACATGTCACGTCTTTAACAAGCACTGATGATATGCATCGGAATCAACACCATAGGATTTAGATAAAGTAATGTATTTTTGTGTTGCATCTATTCATTAAAGTTGACGCATGTGACTTGCATATACTCTCATGAAGTATCAGGTGGATGCAAGATGACATAGGTCTTTGTACGAAAGTGTTCAATGTCCAAGTCACCTTCAAACCACCAACCTCACAAAGAGCCATGATGAAAGCCTCACTGTTGGAAGAGAAAATCACCCTTGCAGAATGCCCACACTGCATTTGAGCATGGCCCAAAGCATAGTCATTGGCTACTCTTTCTTTCTGGGTCAGACTCTACATTTGGCTCACGACAGTTGTTACCTCAATTGTACCAACATTGCATGTTACAAAGAGGTTTTGCAAAATCTCAAGTGTTTCTCCCCATCCTCACAACTGTTCCCCCATCAACAAGGCTAGTAACACAATCATCATTGTAATATCCATTTTCACAGTGTGTTAAGATGTCGATGAGTTCAATTATGCTACATTGTGTTGTCACAGTGCAAAGGATGTCTCATGCACCTTTATGTGTACTTCTCCTCAACATTGACAACTTTGCTTCACCCACGCGTTGCTACGAGGCACTAGACCAGCAATCTTCTACTTACGTAATACCTAAGTATCCACGTGCACTCACATAATATCTGCACCACAATCTCTACATAGTTTGGGTCCTCAAGTGCTGGACATTATGCTTGGCTCCCCTAGAGTTCATTGACCTATCTCCCAAACTAATCAAACTATGTCATGTGCATGATAAGAAGACTAACATTAACCCCTAGGAAGCAACCATATGAGAGGTTTTCAATTGCAGGTGTATTGATGACCCCAACGAAAGTACCGTCAAATCTTCAGCAACACTCAACTCTAAACTCTTGTATGTCATCATCATGCAAGCCCACCAACAAATTGTCATGTGTAGAACCCCCAAAAATCCAACACCTATGCCAGCCATCAATGCAATTTCCAACAAAGAACTGCCCTATCACCAACTCCAACAACCCTACTACCAACCACCCTGGCCAAACAATGTACCCCCAACGACCTTCATCCACACCACCACCAAAACTTCTCCAATGCAAACCACAACTGTCCCTTCCACCCATGTCTTCGATGTATACCAAAGCCTGCTACCTACGACGATGAGTGCCATGGGACCCGCACTCGTCTAAGAGGGGGGTAATGATAACCCTCTGAAGAACAAGGTGGAAAATCTAGAAAATATAAAGCAGAAGACAAGGCCAAGGCAAAAGTGAAATGGAAGACAAAGGCGCACCAAGAAAAATATGGAAACACAAGAAGTGCAAAAAAGTCCTAAATCAAGGAGAAAGGCGCACAAGAAAAAGCACAAATCAATACTGTGTAAAAGAGCGCAAGGCATATCGTGATTTATTTTAAGAGCATCGAGCTCTCACATGTGCAATTTGTAAAGGTAGATGGACGGTAGGAAGAAAGCTAGGAAGATAGGAGGACAATGGGAAAACGAGCCTAGGCCGGCCATGTAAAAAAGGGAATAAGGGGATGACCGCCCAAAAGGGATTTAGGGTTTTGTATATAAAGTTGAAAAGCGAATGAGAAGCTCATTCTTGTGTGTGGCCCAAAGTAGATCTCTTCTTCTTGCTTGCTTGCTTGCTTGAGCTTGTGCCTGAGAGAGGGAGTGTGAGAGTGCGAGGGAGTGAGTGTGTGAGAGCGAGGGACCATGGGGGAGAAGCTCTCCATCTTCTCCTCTCTTCTTCTATTCTATTCTATTCTATTCTCTTCTCTTCTCTTATCTTATCTTATCTTATCTTCTCTTCTCTTCTCTTCTCTTCTCTTCTCTTGCTCACGGCGGCAATGGAGCTTGGAGCGTGGAGCTTGAAGATGGAACTCGCTTGAAGCTTGCACTTGGATCGTGGAGATACAGAAGTGCTCAGGAGAGGAGGAAACTCGATGGGGCATGAAGGTAAGCTCACTACACTCGCAGAGATAGATAGCATGTCAGCTATGTGAGAGGTAGCCATTAGTGCTCGGTCTTGGAACGCTTGAACAATAACCGGTCTATGGGTCTTGGTGGTTGAGCTTGTGCTCGCCTCTAGAGTCATGATATACTTACACCCGATTGTATCTCAAGAAGCCATCCAGGAAAATATAGGCTTCTTTACCATCCACTCTCTTGAGCATGTGCTCAGTGTATGGCAATGGATAATTGTCTCTCTTCATAACAGTGTTTACCTTCTTGTAGTTGATGCACACCCTGATCTTTCCATTCTTTTTCAGCACGATCACTATGGGTGAGACCTAGTCCATGTGCTCAATCTCATAAATGAATCCTACTCTCAATAGCTTATCAATTTCCTCTTTCACTGTGTAAGCATGCTTGGGATTCATTGGATACAGTTGTTCCTTGACTAGCATTGCATCTAGAGTCATGGGTATGTTGTGAGTCACTACACTCAGATCTACCCCTTTTAGCTCATCGAGGGACCAAGCAAACACGTCTATATACTCTCACAAGAGAGCAATGAGACTTGCTTCCTCTTCCTTAGTCAAGTCATTGACTATAAAGATAGGTCGAGGTGTCTCTCCTTCCTTGGCTAAATGACCTCCTTGACCTTGGCAGGTCCTTCTACTGGTTCATCCGCTTGCCCCTGGCATTTGTCTCCCAACAAGATCACCACCCTACTCCTTCAGCCTTCGACACCTTAGGTTAACGGGTAGGTTCCCTTTGGTACATCTAGTCTTAGGAGGTTGAGATATTTTGGGATCACTATCTGAGCTTACTTCTGACTTAGAATCAAACTCTTCGTCTTCGCTAGAAGAGGGAGTCTCTTTTGGAGGTCACAGCTCAAAGGGTGAATCCGTCTTGAATAATGGTGCAGCACTTGGTTGGACTAGGCCTGCTTGCTCATAATCTATCGCTCCTATGTGCTCCAACCATGTGCAGTCGCAATCCATGTGCATGACTCCTTTCTCGATCCTAACAACATTCTTCTTGCTTGGTTTGGAGTTTGCTTGTATCTGTTCTATTACTCGTCCCTCAGTGTCTTATCTTATCTTATCTTATCTTATCTTCTCTTCTCTTCTCTTCTCTTCTCTTCTCTTCTCTTCTCTTCTCTTGCTCACGGCGGCAATGGAGCTTGGAGCGTGGAGCTTGAAGATGGAACTCGCTTGAAGCTTGCACTTGGATCGTGGAGCTACAGAAGTGCTCGGGAGAGGAGGAAACTCGATGGGCCATGAAGGTAAGCTCACTACACTCGCAGAGATAGATAGCATGTCAGCTATGTGAGAGGTAGCCATTAGTGCTCGGTCTTGGAACGCTTGAACAATAACCGGTCTATGGGTCTTGGTGGTTGAGCTTGTGCTCGCCTCTAGAGTCATGATATACTTACACCCGATTGTATCTCAAGAAGCCATCCATGAAAATATAGGCTTCTTTACCATCCACTCTCTTGAGCATGTGCTCAGTGTATGGCAATGGATAATTGTCTCTCTTCATAACAGTGTTTACCTTCTTGTAGTTGATGCACACCCTGATCTTTCCATTCTTTTTCAGCACGATCACTATGGGTGAGACCTAGTCCGTGTGCTCAATCTCATAAATGAATCCTACTCTCAATAGCTTATCAATTTCCTCTTTCATTGTGTAAGCATGCTTGGGATTCATTGGATACAGTTGCTCCTTGACTAGCATTGCATCTAGAGTCATGGGTATGTTGTGAGTCACTACACTCAGATCTACCCCTTTTAGCTCATCGAGGGACCAAGCAAACACGTCTATATACTCTCACAAGAGAGCAATGAGACTTGCTTCCTCTTCCTTAGTCAAGTCATTGACTATAAAGATAGGTCGAGGTGTCTCTCCTTCCTTGGCTAAATGACCTCCTTGACCTTGGCAGGTCCTTCTACTGGTTCATCCGCTTGCCCTTGGCATTTGTCTCCCAACAAGATCACCACCCTACTCCTTCAGCCTTCGACACCTTAGGTTAACGGGTAGGTCCCCTTTGGTACATCTAGTCTTAGGAGGTTGAGATATTTTGGGATCACTATCTGAGCTTACTTCTGACTTAGAATCAAACTCTTCGTCTTCGCTAGAAGAGGGAGTCTCTTTTGGAGGTCACAGCTCAAAGGGTGAATCCGTCTTGAATAATGGTGCAGCACTTGATTGGACTAGGCCTGCTTGCTCATAATCTATCGCTCCTATGTGGTCCAACCATGTGCAGTCGCAATCCATGTGCATGACTCCTTTCTCGATCCTAACAACATTCTTCTTGCTTGGTTTGGAGTTTGCTTGTATCTGTTCTATTACTCGTCCCTCAATGTCATATTCTATGGTATCCATCTCTCCTTTGCTTTGGTCACTAAAGGAACAATAGTCCTCGTATCCATCATTAGAGCTATCTTCATCTGACTGTTCATCATCTCTAAGTCTTGATATGGCTCCTACTTTTCATTAGTGACTAAGGTGGCCCAATTGTACATCAAGTTTAAGTCATGCACTTTGGTCCATCACCAATTAGATTCCAAGAGATCTTGGAGAGGTTTAAGGTTAGTAGTTGGATTGCTCGCTAGTTAGTAGTTGGGTTTTGCTAGCTTCTTTGCAAATGCTCTAGGATCTCAAAGGGTTCTCGCTTATTGCTGGGGATATGGAATTTGACATGGTTTGGTCATTCGTTTGGTCGTCTCTAGGCTTACCGACTACCTTACCAGCTTGCTCGTACTCCTCACCATTTGAGAATGGCAGATCCATAATGGCTAGAACATGCATAATGACTACCTTACCAGCTTGCTCGTACTCCTCACCATTTGAGAATGGCAGATCCATGTTTGATTTCTTTAGGCCAAGAGGGCCCTATCTCTATTTGGTGCATGTACCTTTAATGCTTTGTTGTTTTAGTGATTGCGACATACAGGTTGACGAAGTCGCTGGAGGAAGCCTTTGCTACGAAGGAGCTTCTTGTGGCCAATTCCAGGTGGTTTCGTCCCCTTTTCGAGTTTTTCCCTTAAGCAATTAATGATACATGTGCGGGTGAGGGTTTCTTTCTTGTTGGGGACCGGCAATCAAGGCATGAAGTCCCAAGTTTAGGTTAGGTATGTCTGGGGGGGTCTGAGTAGTCATTGCCTCCTGCAAGGCATTGAAAGACATGTTTTAGAAGGCAGTTCTAGTAACCCTGCTTTGCTGACCTGCTAGGCGGCCATTCTAGGAGTTCCTGCTAGCAGTTAGAGAAGCCTACTAAAATAATGATGGAAAGAGACAAAACTCTAAAGTTCTGAAAGACAATATATGAATATATGAAGGTGTGTAAAAAGGGGTTTTAACCCCTATATCAATAGAAAAGGAAAGCAACAAAAATCATTGAGCTGTTGTTTATCTCCTTGTGAAGGCCTGGTAGGTTCCTAGGGATGAGATAAGATCCGGGGCCGATGCCTTGTCTTCCTAGGGGTGGCATCTAGCAGAAAAATAAAGAAAGGAAGGTTGGAGCGAAAATAAAAGTGAGCGTTAGAAAAGGATTAAGTGTCACCTTGCGAGGGCTTGGTAGGTTCTTGGGTATCGATATAGGACCTGAGGTCGATGCCCTGTTCTCCTTGGGTCACTATGCTCAGCTCCCTCCTTTTTACCCGCCCGAGTATGGAAAAATAAACACCTAAAAGAAGAAACTGTGCTAAAAGAAACTATTTCTTACTCAGGCTATAGGAGTCCTCGCCTAGGAGGAGCTCTTGGTTGAGTTGTCCTCAGTTAGGTAGGTAATTGAGACCACCACTTAGGGCGACCTCTTTGATATTCCTTTTTAGTTTGGCTGTGTTGGAGTAGTTGGTTAGTGACTAGCTTTAGACTTTCTGTCAGATTATGTTGGGCCTAATCCTCGTGGATTGCATGCCTTGGTTTTGTCAGGGGGTAGGGTGTGAGCTGTGATGTATTGTGTTGTGTTTTTTTTTTTGTATTAGCTTGATGATCCTTTTTGTTGTTTATGTGCAGATCTATTCGTGGGATTCGACGGGCTTAGCCACCCTATCCAATGGTTCCCAATGACATATGATTTTTTATGCCGAGAAGTGCTTAAAAATAGCCAAAAATCACGAATATCTAGGGGAAAAATAGACTTCATCGAAGGCGGTGGTGGCAATCAATACGATTTTAAGTGACAAGTCCCTAAAGCACTAGTGCTTATTTTCATGGAAATCAAACGGTGGCAGATGGCCGAGCTGGAGTTGTCCTAGATGTAAAATGACGTCAAAAATCCAACGCAAGTGTCATATCTCCATTCCGAGGTCGTTTGATCCCTCATTTAATCCCCGCAAGGTTTGGGTTGTGAAGCAGCTACTGGATCCAAAAGCTGAGAAGAGCATGATGGGGCCCAGCTTTGTAGATTTCGACGCCACAGAGTCACCCGTCCAGACGGATCTAGATTCCAATGTCGTTTGCCCCCTCAAAACTAAAAAATCCATTTGATTGGAAGTGTGAATGCAAAATAAACATGAACTAGATATTTTGGGCATTTAGCTGAAAGCTCTTAATTAAGAGCTTAAGGGCAAGAAATGCCCACAAAATGAAACGATTTGGGGGGGGGAGGGGCGGTCAGTTTTTTGCGCCCCCTCTTTTCTCCCCAAATCATGCATTTTCTGATCGGTAGAGTGGAGAGGAATGCTCCTGGGCTTGGAATGCTTTTATCCTTTGCCCTCTATCGCCACAAACAGATCAAGAAATGATGCACTGAATCAAGAGAACAAAAAGGAGTCTTTCTCTCTCCTCCCTCCCTCTCCTGCATAGAGGCTATTCGTGTGCAAGAAATCAAGAAGGAGAGGGGCTGAAGAATGCTTGTCCGGCTGTGATCAGATTGTTTCAAGATGAAGAGGAGGCTGAGGAAAGAGGTTCAGCATTGAAGAATGGTTGCTGCTCGGTCTGTGGGCTACTCAGAATAATGATTAAAGAATTTAATTGTTTTTGTTGTTTCATGGTCCAAATGTTTTTCATATGAAATGAAATTTTGTTTGAACCTTGTTTACATCATGGTTGAGGGTTGTAACTACAGAAATACAGAACCCGTAATGATTTAGAGTCGTTATTAATTCTTTAAAACCCGTAAAACGTCATTTTCAAAGGAAATTAGTGGTTTTTTTCGATTTTGAGTTAGAGAAAAGAGATGAAAATTGAATAAAATTAGAAAAGATATTAAGTTTCAGTCAAAACAATAAGCCAATACAAATAAATTTAAAAAACATATTTTCCATGAATAATAAATAGAAAAAATAGCAAAAAATAAAGAAAATTGGGATTTTTAAGCTTTAAAAATATGAAAAAATAATATTTATGTGTGTGAATGTTTGGCAAGGTTAAAGCATGAGGTCAATGGCCTTGTCCTTTGTGTTATAGTCTGTGTTTATCACTTTTTACATACAAAAATGATACAAAACAACCATTTACACCTATGCACCACAGCAACACCTAAACAGTGAGGGGAGGATGGAGGCAATGTGACGATCTAATTGCTGAAAAGATACAAATTCTGATTTCCCTCTTTGTGCATAGCATTTAGGGATCGTTCCATAATTAAATATAGGTGACTAGTAGCACAGAAGTTCCAGTGCTAGTCCCTAAAGCAGCACAGTACGTAACGCTTAGTTAAAATTCATGAAAGGGCTGTTTTCTGCACCTCACATGGTTGGGTTTTTTTTAAATCATAAAATGGTTGTGCACAATTGTCATACACCTTGCATCAAGCATGCCACATGGTATCTCCTAGAATGCATTGCACTTGTTTGATAAACTTTGACCAACGCTGAGAGGACAGGAAACCTAAGATGTAGGTTTAGACGAGTGCTTCCATTGGGGAAAGTTTTGTGAGGTAAATCAAAATCTCCTGGAACGCTGAATTATGAAAGAGTGGAGTTTGTGCGAATGTTATATGTGTTAGTGACACATCTTGAGGCCAATCCCCAAGGTGTAGGAGAGTCGCAATGGAACCGCGGCATTCAGCCGAGAGGTGCTTCCCTATGTGGATATTACGAGGCATTATTTCTATATGTTATGGGATCTCCCTCTAAGGAGAAGGAAAGGTGAACGTTGGACTACATATTGGATACAAACGCAAAATCATCATAAGTATTTAGTGCAAAGTGAGTTTTAGACGCTCCTGGCCCACGAGGCCGTGTGGTGGGGTTGTCTGTCATATGTTTGAGGTCCGACTAGTGCCATAGCCAGTGCCGGCCCATTTTAGGTCCCATCATTACAGCTATGGCTACTCATAATAATAATGCTAGGACAATGAATAAGTTCTTATGGGAGCAAGTCTGTTCTAAATATGGATGCCCCATCAAGATTGTTAGTGACAAAGAGACTCGTTTCATTAATGCAGCCCTTAGACATATTTTGTCTACCTTCTTGGTCCTACATTAGAAATCCTATTATGTGACTACCCTCAAGCAAATGGCTAGATTTAATTTAGAAATAATATACTAATCAATATGCTAACCAATGTATTTTTAACATCGTGATTTGATTCAAGTAATGAGCTTATAGTAGATTTATGCATCTATCAGACAACCTCCAAGATTGCTATAGGATGAACATCTTTTGGGCTCACATGTGAAACTGACATTGAATGCCAGTTGAATTACTAATCTCTAATCTTCATGTGTCAATGTAGAGATGCTAGGATGGCACCAAAGCTTGGGCCAACCATCTAGTTGAGATAGAATGCTTGTTGATAGAGACATGCCTCTTGGCCACACATTCCTTACTTGCTAAAAAGGTTAAATGAAAAGTATAATTTCATAAGCATGTGCAATAGAGGCCTTTTGACAAAGGAGATTTGATGGTTCTATATTCAATAAGTGACCATAGTAAAATTTTGAAACTCAAAGGCCTTGAACTTTATCTCATCTACATCATCAATAGGACAAGAAATGTGGTGTTAAAAACCCTAGATGGAGAAAGCACCCAACATTTTAAGGGAATTCATATCAAGAAGTACTCTCCTCCATGGCACTATCTACATGAAACCCCATGAAGGAACTCGATGTTCCTATTAGTACCATTGTGGTAGCAAAACAAACTTGATATGAGCAACTTAAACAACAAGTTGCTCATATCAATAATAAGACATGTAGCTACAAATATCAAGAGATGGTCAATAAAGGCATGGTTTCAATACTCTATCTTATTACTTTTGAAATAGAATAGGTCAATTGTGTTTGATCCCCGTAATTCCAAATTGAACCCTATGGAGGCAAATCCTACTTCTTGTTAGAAACATAGACTTATGTTGGCAATGGAGACTCAAAGCATTCCTCTCCTCTTCCATGTTTTGTTGACTCACAAAGATGTAGGGACAAAAATACTTTTGGGACAATACTTTAATTATCAGACCTAGATTGAAAAATGTATCCACTTGTAGTCTCCAAGAATAAGATTCATCTTTACTTTCAACACAAGGGGATTAGTTATGGGGCACAAACTAACCAATTCTCCTACCCCATCACCTAAGCTTCTAGCTAGCAAAGTAGATGATAGCTTGCTAAAGCTAGTACTAAACACCAAAGCTAAAGACAAACAATCCATTAGCAAGCCTAAATCATCTTTTTAATCTTAGGAAATCCATGAACAACCGTCAAGCCACAATCTCATAAAGCCACTTGCCTATCACCCAACATACCAATTTGGTGAAAAAATAAGCCAACAAAGCCTCACACGTCACTTTGATGGGTATTCAAAGCCCTCCTTAGGCACAAGGGTATTATCAAGGCCATCATTATCTTTGGGTTCCAAAACATACCATGACCATTAGCTAAAATTTCTCAAAACCTAGCCACAAGCAATGAAAAAACCTTCAACAACTAAGTCCCAACAAAAAATGGAAACCACAATATGCAGCAACTCAATGTCGTTGCCCAAAACACAAAAGTTACCCTCAAAGGAAAGGGGAAGGAAACATCAAATGATGGACATCCACCCTTTGGTCACATTCTTGGAAATAACTCATGGCCTTTTGAGCTCTCTATAGGATCTCAGAAGGATCAACCCATAAAGCCTCTTATAGTCTACAATCCAAAAAGCCCTAGTCCTACCTCTGCTTCTGTGAAGAAGTAGAAGGATTCAACCTCCAATACTACATAGAGCATCACCCATGTTGGGAAAGAGCTCTTACATTAGGACAAAAATTTTAGGTAGTAACCTTTTCAAAAGCTATCCCTCTCATCCCAAATGGTAATTTCGGTATAAATAAATGAAATGTTCCTCTCAATGCGAGTAAAACTTAAATATTGGGATATCATAAGTTCAGTTTAAATATGTTTATATTAAGTTTCCATCATGGCTAGCTAAAAACTACAAGAAATTTGAATGATACTAATAATTAGAGGACTTTTACCATGGTCCCTTCTACAAAGTTATTCTACACATCAATGTATGCCATCTTCTGAAATGGATCAATGAGATCAGCTCTAATGTAACTCTTGTGATGCAATGTTCAAAACTGCAGTTTATTGCAATATACTATTGTATGTAGACAACTATGTGGTGCTCATGTCAAGCATTCATACAACAAAGAAATAAGTGTAGAGGTAAAGAAGCAAATAAGTGTAGAGGTGACAAAGCCTTATGGTAGCCTAACTTAAATGTATTTTGGGGTTTAAAAAGTCTTGCTATGAGTGGATTGAGTGATTATTCCTCGATCATTTAGTAAACTTGAAAGCTGTGATTGTACTTGGAAATTATTAAAGCTTGTGTCCTCTCTTCATTCTAGGTATGATTAAGTTTTCTCTATTCAATAAATTCTACATAATCTTTTTTGCCATGTCAATATACCCCATCATTTTTCTCATTGTATCAAATTAAGGTTACTCGCATATTGAAGCTTTGTATGTGTGATTCTAATTAGCAAGCCTAGTGAATTTTTTGAGAGCTTCTTCTCAAGTGATTTTCTATCTACCTTTATCTTTCTCGATCAACATCAACTTTGATCCTTTAATAATTCTTGGTGAGAGAAACACCACTCTTTGAACATATCATTACAATGAAAAACACATGACCCGGCTAGATAGTATTGATGCCACAATTCTTGAGAATGATCCAATTGCAATGCTGATATAGTCAACCTTTCAAATCTTAGAATGTTGGCCTCTTCATTCAACAAGCTCATGTGAGTCCTCTTCTATTTGGTGGAAAGAAGGGGAGATGTACTTACATCCATGTAAAGAATGAGTTGGAGCCATGTGACTATGACATCATTGATGATATAGTCAAACAACTTGTGTATTCCTATATAAGAGGCACTTTTCTCATAATATAGCAATAATAATTTGAATATCTTTTGAGTCTATCTTGTGTCCATCTTGCTACCTTTATTTGCATCCACACACATGCATATTATCTCTCTCTCTCTCTCTCTCTACCTTTATTTGCATCCACACACATGCATATTATCTCTCTCTCTCTCTCTCTCTCTCTCTCTCTCTCTCTCTCTCTCTCTCTCTCTCTCTCTCTCTCTCTCTCTCTCTCTCTCTCTCTCTCTCTCTCTCTCTCTCTCTCTCTCCCTCTCTCCCTCCCTCTCTCCCTCTCCCTCTCCCTCTCCCTCTCCCTCTCCCTCTCCCTCTCCCTCTCCCTCTCCCTCTCCCTCTCTCTCTCTCTCTCTCTCTCTCTCTCTCTCTCTCTCTCTCTCTCTCTCTCTCTCTCTCTCTCTCTCTCTCTCTCTCTCTCTACCTTTATTTGCATCCACACACATGCATATTATCTCTCTCTCTCTCTCTCTCTCTCTCTCTCTCTCTCTCTCTCTCTCTCTCTCTCTCTCTCTCTCTCTCTCTCTCTCTCTCTCTCTCTCTCTCTCTCTCTCTCTCTCTCTCTCTCTCTCTCTCTCTCTCTCCCTCCCTCCCTCTCTCTCTCCCTCTCCCTCTCCCTCTCCCTCTCCCTCTCCCTCTCCCTCTCCCTCTCCCTCTCCCTCTCCCTCTCCCTCTCCCTCTCTCTCTCTCTCTCTCTCTCTCTCTCTCTCTCTCTCTCTCTCTCTCTCTCTCTCTCTCTCTCTCTCTCTCTCATCATGAGAATCTAGAGGTATCATCCTCCATAGCCAAGCTTTCAGGTTCATGATTCATGTTGGGCCAAAATCCTATACACTCTTAGAGTGGCATATATTCCTACATCTAGAACTTGCACAATTAGCTAAAATTATGATATCATTAAGGTAGTAATTACTCTTTTAGCTTGAAATTATTATTGGCTCACATGCTTATAAACTTTATATTACTCACCATTAGTTTGGTCATCCTCTCCAACTATCTCTTGCCTATTTTTGGCATCTCTACCTATTATTTCTCTTGGATCCCCTCAATATCCTCATTACTACTACTAGTAAACCTTTAACTATGGTCTCCTCTTCCATCCATAACATTGCCAAATTGCTACAACATGCTATACTCATCATCATCTTCACAAACCTAGCCACAATGCAATTAGCATCCATGTGACAACATCATCTTCATGGCCACTACAATTATCACCAACTTGAAACAACATGGCACCTTAGGTTGCCATCTTCATCACTTCCCCTACAAGTCCCTTTAAAGAAGTTACACATCAACAATCGTTATCAATAGTCCAACTAGATCCTGGCCTTCATCACTAGCATCATCAATGTCATCAGAGGTCAAACTTTACATCAATAGACTAGTGAGCTCTGTGGAAGCTATATCCTACATGATTGGATCCAAATGATGCCATTATTTGTATTATCAACATAATGCGGTCATTGTTGAATAGATTTTTTTATAAAGCTTAAGGTTTTTATTTTTAAACCTTTAAATTTGACTCCTTTTCTTAACCCTTATTCATGTTAAAGTTGTAAGACAAAGACAAAGACTTATGAAAGAATATTTTAACTTTAAAGGATTATTTGTTAATATAGGCTTGTAGCTACCTCCTTTTGTAATCTTGGAGAAAAAAACTAAAAGTTTAGTTTAATTACTAGATGAATAGGGACAACATGAAACTCCATTTCATGCTAGATGTTTGTGTTTAATTCATGGATGAATGATGAAAACATAAAACTTTCTGTCATACAAGATGTATATCTTTGATACTTGAATCAATGAAGAGAACACCAAACTTCTTCATTTCATATTAGATGAGTGCTTGTTTATGTTAGGGAGAGTCTACCAACATATCCATTATCTTATAAAGATAGTTTCAAGCTAGGAAGGTGTTAGAATGAAGCCTCTTCATTAGGAAGCTCGTGTGAAGTCTCTCCTATTTTGTGAAAAGAGGAGAGATATACTAACACCCATGTGAGGAATGAGTTGGATCTATTAGTTTGGTCATCTCCTCCAACTATCTCTTGCCTATTTTTGGCATCTCTACCTGTTATTTCTCTTGGATCCCCTCAATATCCTCATTACTACTACTAGTAAACCTTTAACTATGGTCTCCTCTTCCATCCATAACATTGCCAAATTGCTACAACATGCTATACTCATCATCATCTTCACAAACCTAGCCACAATGCAATTAGCATCCATGTGACAACATCATCTTCATGGCCACTACAATTAGTTTGGTCATCCTCTCCAACTATCTCTTGCCTATTTTCATAACTCACCATTAGTTTGGTCATCCTCTCCAACTATCTCTTGCCTATTTTTGGCATCTCTACCTGTTATTTCTCTTGGATCCCCTCAATATCCTCATTACTACTACTAGTAAACCTTTAACTATGGTCTCCTCTTCCATCCATAACATTGCCAAATTGCTACAACATGCTATTACTCATCATCATCTTCACAAACCTAGCCACAATGCAATTAGCATCCATGTGACAACATCATCTTCATGGCCACTACAATTATCACCAACTTGAAACAACATGGCACCTTAGGTTGCCATCTTCATCACTTCCCCTACAAGTCACTTTAAAGAAGTTACACATCAACAATTGTTATCAATAGTCCAACTAGATCCTGGCCTTCATCACTAGCATCATCAATGTCATCAGAGGTCAAACTTTACATCAATAGACTAGTGAGCTCTGTGGAAGCTATATCCTACATGATTGGATCCAAATGATGCCATTATTTGTATTATCAACATAATGCGGTCATTGTTGAATATATTTTTTTATAAAGCTTAAGGTTTTTCTTTTTAAACCTTTAAATTTGACTCCTTTTCTTAACCCTTATTCATGTTAAAGTTGTGAGACAAAGACAAAGACTTATGAAAGAATATTTTAACTTTAAAGGATTATTTGTTAATATAGGCTTGTAGCTACCTCCTTTTGTAATCTTGGAGAAAAAAACTAAAAGTTTAGTTTAATTACTAGATGAATAGGGACAACATGAAACTCCATTTCATGCTAGATGTTTGTGTTTAATTCATGGATGAATGATGAAAACATAAAACTTTCTGTCATACAAGATGTATATCTTTGATACTTGAATCAATGAAGAGAACACCAAACTTCTTCATTTCATATTAGATGAGTGCTTGTTTATGTTAGGGAGAGTCTACCAACATATCCATTATCTTATAAAGATAGTTTCAAGCTAGGAAGGTGTTAGAATGAAGCCTCTTCATCAGGAAGCTTATGTGAAGTCTCTCCTATTTTGTGGAAAGAGGAGAGATATACTAACACCCATGTGAGGAATGAGTTGGATCCATTAGTTTGGTCATCTTCTCCAACTATCTCTTGCCTATTTTTGGCATCTCTACCTGTTATTTCTCTTGGATCCCCTCAATATCCTCATTACTACTACTAGTAAACCTTTAACTATGGTCTCCTCTTCCATCCATAACATTGCCAAATTGCTACAACATGCTATACTCATCATCATCTTCACAAACCTAGCCACAATGCAATTAGTATCCATGTGACAACATCATCTTCATGGCCACTACAATTAGTTTGGTCATCCTCTCCAACTATCTCTTGCCTATTTTCATAACTCAGCATTAGTTTGGTCATCCTCTCCAACTATCTCTTGCCTATTTTTGGCATCTCTACCTGTTATTTCTCTTGGATCCCCTCAATATCCCCATTACTACTACTAGTAAACCTTTAACTATGGTCTCCTCTTCCATCCATAACATTGCCAAATTGCTACAACATGCTATACTCATCATCATCTTCACAAACCTAGCCACAATGCAATTAGCATCCATGTGACAACATCATCTTCATGGCCACTACAATTATCACCAACTTGAAACAACATGGCACCTTAGGTTGCCATCTTCATCACTTCCCCTACAAGTCACTTTAAAGAAGTTACACATCAACAATTGTTATCAATAGTCCAACTAGATCTTGGCCTTCATCACTAGCATCATCAATGTCATCAGAGGTCAAACTTTACATCAATAGACTAGTGAGCTCTGTGGAAGCTATATCCTACATGATTGGATCCAAATGATGCCATTATTTGTATTATCAACATAATGCGGTCATTGTTGAATATATTTTTTTATAAAGCTTAAGGTTTTTCTTTTTAAACCTTTAAATTTGACTCCTTTTCTTAACCCTTATTCATGTTAAAGTTATGAGACAAAGACAAAGACTTATGAAAGAATATTTTAACTTTAAAGGATTATTTGTTAATATAGGCTTGTAGCTACCTCCTTTTGTAATCTTGGAGAAAAAAACTAAAAGTTTAGTTTAATTACTAGATGAATAGGGACAACATGAAACTCCATTTCATGCTAGATGTTTGTGTTTAATTCATGGATGAATGATGAAAACATAAAACTTTCTGTCATACAAGATGTATATCTTTGATACTTGAATCAATGAAGAGAACACCAAACTTCTTCATTTCATATTAGATGAGTGCTTGTTTATGTTAGGGAGAGTCTACCAACATATCCATTATCTTATAAAGATAGTTTCAAGCTAGGAAGGTGTTAGAATGAAGCCTCTTCATCAAGAAGCTTATGTGAAGTCTCTCCTATTTTGTGGAAAGAGGAGAGATATACTAACACCCATGTGAGGAATGAGTTGGATCCATCTCATAAAGTGCCAAAAGATTGAGCATATTATAAAAGAACCTTGAAACGATCATCCAACCCAATGTACAATAAGATAACTAACCATTAGTCTCAAAAAATTCAAATCCCCTCTTTGAAATATTTATACTTCAAAAAAATAATGCATGATTCTTTTAGCAACAAGATGAAAAAATTCAAAGGGAGACTCTAATCTAATGTAATTGACTTAGCAAAACCTGCCCTTAAGAGGAGTATTGCAAAGCAAGGTCAAATTAAGTGTAACTAGAATGTTTTGGGTTTTTGGTTTGATAAAATGTTAGTCTTTAGCATGATAACTTCTTTTTAACCAATAATGTGAGTTTGTCATGAGTACATATTTAGATCCATTTCATTAATATAGTCTATATGAGTGTTTCTTTTGATCAAAAATTTTCAATCCGTTCTTTGTAAATGCAAATGGTTTTTTAAAAGTGTATTATGACTTGAAATGCTTGTGTTTAGATATGGTTCTTTGTGGGTGTGGCTTAAAAAAAACTATCATAATATTATACAATGAGGTTTGTATAGAATTGTGCAACATGTACTCTTTCCTGAGACTTGTCATGTAAGGCTTTTCACCCAACCAGATATTTCCATCTAGAGTGAATCACAAAGACATTGTCCTATAGATGGGTGGGTCTGATTTCTCATGTGCTTTCCTTTAAAAAAAATTATAAGAATAGGGCCAAATACTAATTTCCTAGAGTTCATGTCATAGATCTTGACTAAACGCCATTTTAGGGGCCTAGAATTTAGATTATGCCTTATGGTTAGAGGGGTTGAGCTCAACTTCCCTTTAAATCTCTCATTCTCTTTGAACCAAGTGCAATGATTAGTCTACTATCGATTAGATTCAATTGCAAAATAGTGACCTTTCCTAGTTAGGTGCTAGATTGGAGAGATCGCTAGGTCATCATAAGTTTGTTGGATCTATCTCGGTGGTTGAGGTTGTGACATTCTACTATAAGGTAGACTCAAAAGACACATGAGGAGCTAACTATATGAATCCTAAGGAGTTCGTATGGTGCTACTCAGGAAAGATGTTGAACAAACATCCTCTCCCCTAGCTCATCGACTAGGGGCAGATGCATCACAAATGATAAGCCATTTAGATTGGGTATTTATTCTCATTGGAAAATTCATAATATAAGTTTATTAAAACAATTTAAAGGACCACCATTTGTGACTCTAGTTGTAGATGATCTTTCACTACTTGAAGAATATACTAAAATTCTAAAACATGAAGTTATGCTTGATCATGACCAAACCACTACCATAACATTACTCAATATCAAAGGTACTTAGTTAAGTATTTAAACCATTCTATTGAAGAATCTCAACGGATTCAAAAGTCATTACTAACTTCAAATTGTGACTATCATAGATCTATATTCTAGATTACCTCATTGTTTCAATGCACATTTGCCACATGACACATCACTAGCATGTGACTAATCACCCATATTATTTGCTTTTCATCAATTAATGTTAGTTGATTTTTAACACCCAAGCAATGTTATGATAATACGAAAGTATTATGTAATTTATCTATTTATTTTGAGGATTTTCATTTGTTTATTTTTCCCATAGTAGTGGCATTACACATAGTAATGCATGTGACATTGGTCACATTGTGCTTGGTAGATAAATAACAAAGGGAGCTAATGTGTCCCGTGTTTTTGGTGAGAAATTTATTAGATGGAGTTGTAGGATGGGTGGACTAGGATGCAATCAATTTGGAAGTACTTGTAGGAGTGATTAGTGTAGCATTATGGTTAAAATAGTGCATTATATTATGAATTTCTATTTAGTTAAATCAAATAAACAAAAACTTTAAAAATAGGATTGCCATTGGCTTGCATGTGCTTGACTAGGATTGGCAAGAGGTATTTTGCGCATTATGATGGAATCCAAATATCAATAAATTTCTAGTTTTCTATTGTTACCTTACTGAAAATTACTTATTTTCAACCTCTAATCATGAATTAGCCCATGACAAGCTAGTTGACCCCTTGACTAGGTACTCAAAGACTATAGCAATTGGTTGTATCATTTGAGATCATGTTGTGTGGATTAATTTGGATTAAAAAAGTACTACAAATTGCTAGTTGTTAACTGAAAATTCTTTGGTTTTCCTTATTTACTAGGGTTTTGAGATAATCATAATTGTTGGATAGGTATTTTATTATAATAGTTAGTCTCAAGAGCATAACTAGCTAGTTGCTTTGGGGTTGATAGAGCCTATTTTGAGTGAATCTTCATATTAAACTACTTTTTACAAAAAATAATATTCAAATCTTGCTATGTCTTATCCACACACTATGTAGGAGCAACACTATAGCAATATGGCTTCATCAAGCAAGCGTTCTTCTTTGCACTAGTTTGCTCTTGACAACAGAGGGATTGGATTTTTGGGTCTATTGTTTAGCTACAAAGGTAACTTTGTACATGTTCTTCCTTGGTCTCCTTACTCTCACCTATTGAAACTCAAGCACATGAATTTCCATTCTAGATTTCTCTTCCTAGTTTGCCTAATTCGATGGATAGCAAGGTTGAAACACTAGCAAAGGCACTTTGTCAAGGCCCTCTACATCGATACAGCAAACAAATGGCATCATCAGAGGCAAGAAAAAATCATGCATACTTTGGAACCAAAGAAATGAGACCCATGAGTTCCTAGAGATGTTAGATCCTCATAGCTTGGAGGTCACCATCAAGGTTTGATTTTCCTTCATCATGGTACCACTGTCATGAGATGGGGTGCTTCACCAAAGACTACCCATAAAGATCTACAAAACTAAAGTCCAAGCCAGACATGCAAAACAATTGGAAGGAAGAAGAGAACAAGGAGACAAGTACATCCCAAAGAGATGGGGTTGAAAAGAAGAAAACAATGGCAAAACAATTGGAAGGAAGAAGAGAACAAGGAGACAAGTACCACTGTCATGAGATGGGGTGCTTCACCAAAGACTACCCATAAAGATCTACAAAACTAAAGTCCAAGCCAGACATGCAAAACAATTGGAAGGAAGAAGAGAACAAGGAGACAAGTACATCCCAAAGAGATGGTGCTAAAAAGAAGAAAACAATGGCAAAGAAAGAGCCCTCAAGAAGATTTATGCATGGAGTTCACATTATGAAGACCAGAAGGACTTCAAGGAGAAGAACCAGTAGGCTCCCAAAACTACATCTGACAAAGCAACATGAAAGTAGAATCTATGAGCTAGAAGAACGGTGTTGGAATGCAAAATAAGAAAATATCTCTATCATGTAGATGGCAAGAATGCCACTAGTTGGCATAAATGTTTATGCAGTCCTAGACGAGGATGAGGAGATGGATGAAGTTCATGATCTTTACTATGAATCATATACTTCAATTGTCAATTATCACCTAGAACATTAGGGGGGCATCCTATAATGCAAAGCAAGTAGCATAAAGACTCCTCTAAAGAAGAAAGTCTAATGTTCTAGCACTACGAGAATTTAAGATATAAGAAGAAGATTGGGACAAAGAAGTTGTTGCAGGATATGTATGTTTAATGGACCCGTGTAAAAAGGGGTGGGGAGGAACACTTATATTCATCAAGGAGATATTAAACCTAAAGTGCAGTATGAAAGACATCAAAGGATGGTATTTGATATTGACAATGTAGGCAAAGGCGAAGGAGCTAGTAGAGCATAGCAATGGAGGCAGCTAGAAAGGTAGATTGAGATGAATTTTTGCATTCCTAGTTGGTGACTTCAACATGATGACATGGGAAGGTGACAAGTCCCACGCTTCAAACACCATGATTATAAAGGAGAAACTTGCACTTGCACAAGACGCCACATGTAGCATGCATGATTTAGGAGTTCTCTCCCACTACTTAGGATGCTTACACATGGCATAACTTTCAAAGGGGTGAGGCCTGGAGGGCATTCAGGATGAACCATAAACATGTCAATCAAGGATCATGATGGAAGTGAGAGTGATCCTTGAAGTTTTCATCCTAGATCACACTTTTGTGGAAACGACCTATAGAATTATGAAGCCTAATACAAGTGATCACAGCCCACCGCCTTTTAAATTAAATGTATCATTTCTCAAGAATAGTGAGTATAGGCCCATTTAGCTACATAGAATCTTGCATGATTTTTGTTGTTAATTGCTCAAAGAACTCAGTAGATTTATGGCTGAAAGTATTTGGCATCACATGGATGCTACCTCTTATTATCACTTTGCTCCATTTAGTTCTAGAGCTCTTCAACCTAATGACATCATTCTCGTGTGGCTCATACAAGATGCTGAGGATTTCATTAAAATTCAAGACGGATACAAAGTCGATCGCGTTAATGCTTAACTAAAAGCAAATTCTAAGATGGGAGGGAGAATCTAACTACCTTTGTTTCTTTGAAGAAGGAGGCAATCACAACAATCTAGGATAGTGAATGAATGGTCCATCAAGTTGACTTTAGTATCGCAATGGAGTTTTTCAAGCACCTATCCTCCATAGTAGGGCAAGTTGCCTTAACACCTATGGGCTATTTAGAAGCTATTGACCGTTTTCTCCCATTATGTGTGGTAAATATGTCCCCAAATACTATAGCTCTAATAACACATCCATTCTTAGTTGATGAACCCAGCTGGCTATGTGATCAAGAAAATGAAGGTGGTCAAGTCTCTTAACATGGATGGCTTGCAAGTGGAATGCTATAGAGTTATCTAATATGCATTTTGGCAAGTTATTTGTTGCGACATCACTGATCATTTCAAGAAGGTTGTCTCCCTAAATCTATCAATCATGGCCTAATCAAGTTGATATCAAAATCCACAAATGGGTTGCCAATCTCACAATGGTTTCTCCTTAAGATGTTGAATTTAAACTATAAGATAGTAGCCACCAAGTCCTTAGCGCTATGCATTAAATTCCTTTTGCCCAAAATTTTGCATAGGGATTAGTATAGATTTCTACATGGAAGGCATATTCGTGATTCAATATTGAACCTTGCATTGTCAATCATGATACCTTGCACTAGAAACTGATGGTGGATTGGATTGACTTTAGCACACCTTTTGAAAAACGATTTGTGGTCTTTTCACCAATGCAACTATGGTTGTTGGTGTAAATGGATTAGTTCCATATAGTCTTTAGCTGAGGAGATTGGTGAGACATGCTTTTAACATAGTTATTGTTCTCAATCATCATTGATCCTCTCCTCAAGCTAATTGACTACAAAGTCCAACAGAGTACTCTAAATAGTTACCTATGCCAAATGGATCCACCTTCTATATGCAAATGTTTGCAAATGAAAACTTTAATATTATGGCAGCCAATAAGCAAAATATAGATTCATCACTCACTACTTATGAACTTTTCTATTTTGTTTCAAGCTTTGAAATTAACACCAAGAAAACATAAATGCTACTCCTATCTATTGACAAAGTGGAAGGATGGCTCCAAAGCTATGATTTTAAGGAGATTAAACCAAGCCACCCAAATGGTCTTCAAACTAATCAGTAGATTAGACCATAACTCTCCTTAGACTACAATTATGACCAATTGGATGAGTAAAGCCATCTATCCGAGGGGGAAAGTGGGCTAAGTTCAGATGGGAGAACATGCTACGTGGTAGCCTATACTTTAGAACTGAGTCATCTCCCATAACAAACTCATTACTAAACTACTGGAGAGCGACCATTAAGAACTTAAGTCAATCAAAACAAAAGAAAGGAAAGGAGACTCTTCTTTGTTGTAACATATTTGGCCATCCCCAATGGCATATGACACCATGATAGCTCCAGGAACCAAAGCTTAAAATAGGTTTAAGACAGTGAAAAATAAATTTTGAGAAGGTGGCTCAACATGTGGGACTCATGGAAAGGTGAATTTCTACAAACCTCAGAGACATGTAGGAAATTTTGATCCAATGCAAGTGAACTAGCATGGCTAGAAGAAATCTTATTTAGGAAGAAAGAAGGGTCCAACATGAAAAGCAAGCATCTTGGGGATCCCTCTTAAATCTATGGTGACAAGTAAGGGAAAGAAACTCATATTTGCTAAGAGCCGAAAGTATTTTGAGGCCAAGAAGAAAGATAACTTCCTTAAATTGTATGTTGAATGGAAAAAGACCTTCCCTAGGGGGAATTGGAAGGCTTGGAACACAAAGCCAAAAGGGCCTGGACTTGTACCCCATCTAACAAGCTAAACACCATGCTATGGAAGATACATGCCAAGAAATTGAGTCCCAAAGACAAGTCGAGCAAATTCATGAAGGTCCCCTACCTCTATTTGACATGCTTTAGATCAAATGAGTCAATTTCTCATGTCTTATGGCATTGCTCTATAATGTAAGCAATAGGGAGAAGGATTAAATCCTAGATTGGAGCAGTGGGGCTTAATACTAACATTGTTTGGAGATAGGTGCTAATTTGATGAAGAGACAATGAAGGTGTGGCATATAATTAGAGTAGTAAGTTTGAGAGCCCTATGGTGGGCAAGTAGAAATATAGTAGTTATGACCAAATGAATTAGGATGAACACCCAAATGATTTGTGGTAGGATCACATGTGAAGTCTTGGCTCTCCTTAGGAGGTTAAAAATGAAGGAATACATTTTTAAGATTAATTGAAGGCTCCTTTTTGGTTTAAGTTTTTTTTGGGGGTATATTTTCTTTTGAATGCACTAGCAGCATCTATCCAAATACAAATGTAAATATCCATGATATAAATATCAATCTATAATATCTATTATTTTATAATTTATTGAGCCTATCACCAAAATTGATAAAATCCTACATGGAAAAAGTTATATAAACCTTGACAAAAAGTAATACTTGTTTTCAAGGATTGTATTTTAAAATACCCCAACTTGCAAGCTTGCATTCAAT
This sequence comes from Lygodium microphyllum, assembly GCF_053477565.2. Lineage (NCBI taxonomy): Eukaryota > Viridiplantae > Streptophyta > Polypodiopsida > Schizaeales > Lygodiaceae > Lygodium > Lygodium microphyllum. The sequence continues at coordinate 136,997,348 of NC_141147.1, forward strand.
GCATTCAAACACACCACTTTCTCTCAAAATAAAACGAGTAAACATCTCGGTTTCTCTCTTTGTTTCACAAAGGGAGAGAGATAACTTGCTCACATGAGACAATTGGTAGGAGAGAGAATTAATGAGGAGAGAGAGAGAGAGAGAGAGAGAGAGAGAGAGAGAGAGAGTGTGTGTGTGTGTGTGTGTGTGTGTGTGTGTGTGTGTGTGTGTGTGTGTTAGAAAGTATAGTGCTAGAGGTAGTGCCAAAGGCACATACGATAAATTGTTGTATCCCATAAGCAAAGAGGGAAGTGTATCCTAGCTGAAAAGCTATAAAAGAATGCACTTGGCACAACTATCAATCAATCAAGTCTCTTTCATGGCATCATGATTCTCTACTTGTTTGTTACTTTCTCCCATAGCTCATTTCCATCTTCTTGCTCAAACGGTGTTTTGTAACATGGTATCAAAGTCTCATCCTTGAGGCTTGTGAGGTAGAGAGGCATCCATAGTTGCACACAACATGAAGAAGCTCAAGACAAGGAGGTATTGCCCAAGAAGTCCAAGGCTCTGAATTGAAGCTCACAAAGGTGTGGATTCAAGGAAGGTATTGAGATACATCTTCTTCATTTACTCATTGTCATCAGGATTGGTTTAGAAGGCTTCTATGTCAAGAAGAAGAAGGTTGCAACCATTAAAGGGGATGGTTTAAGCTCCATTGGATTGAGATTTCCTAGTACCATCACTTGCACAAAGGGGCTGCTTAAGGGCCCTACTTAAAGGGGCAGCTTCTCAACAAGATAAGGCTTTGCTTGTGGCCAATAGATGAGGGTCTACTTACTCCAAAATCTAGGGGCAGCTTGTGTCTAACCTAGAGAGAGAAGAGAATAATAAGGGAAGATAGAGTAGCTACTACTCTGAAATCTAGGGTTAGCTTGTGTCTAACCTAGAGAGAGAAGAGAATAATAAGGGAGGATAGAGTAGCTACTACTGAGCTAAAGATCCACAATCAATCACTTGCTGCCCCATGAATGTGCCAATCAAAATTGTCACCTTCAACACACATAAGAGGCCTGGTCGAATTGCATTTTTTTTAAAATGGCCAAAGCAAGATTTCTTTATCTTCTTTTTCCTAAAGCCTTATCACTAAGGTTAAAAGAAACCAATTTTCCTTAAGCCATGTTCAAATTCTAACCTCTTATGGTGATTCAATCCTAAGGCTTATTCACAATGCTATTTGACAAAACTAATTGGTTTGGAAACAATGTTCACATTGCAAAGATTTTGTAAGCATCATTCACACTTTCCATAAAGTGGAAGCTGAGATATTGTATGTGGAAGCCTTAAAATCTCTTTATTTTCTTGTTGTACGAAGTTAGACTCTATAGTGTGAGTCACCAATAAGGCCTCTCCATCCCAAAATGTCTGAAATAGAAATAGTTGCAAAATTTAATGGGAACAATTTTGCACTTGAAAAATGAAAACAATGCATCACTTGATGAGGAAAGACCTTTGGGAAAAATTCGAAGAACCCAAGGTTCCTATAATGATCCAATGTGGAAAATAAAAAATAACAAAGCACTCGAGATAATAACATGGGAATTTTTGGATGACATTCTGCACCATGTATTCGACATTACAAATGCAAAATATGTATGGGAAGAATTGGAAAAGACCTTTAGCTAGAACTCAAAGATAAATCTTATAATGGAATTCTTAAGGCTAGATCTAAACAACTATAACTCCTTGACTTCACTAATAAATAAATTTAAAAGCTTGAAGGTGCAACTAGCTTCTATTAATAAAAATATTGAAGAAGATGAAGTAAGTCGTGCTACTCAATACGTGGATAGACCTAACAAAGGTTATGACCATGTGGTAGCAACCTTAAGGAATGTGCCTAATAGAAAACTCACCTCAGTGGAAGTTGCTCTTCATGAACAAGAAAGCAAACTTAAAGAGAAAACTGAAGAAACTTCAGCAAAACCCACAGTATATGTACTCATAGCAAAGGTTCTTCTTCAGAGGTCATTTGCAGGGTATGTAGGAAAAATGGACAAAAGAGCAAGACTTTTGGAACAAAGGAAAACCAAGGTGAAAAAATTACGACAAGTTTGGACACACTAACAAAGATTGTTGGAATCAAATGGCAAACAATGTACAATAATTTTCATCATCTTATGAAGAATGTTTTGAAAGTAATTTGTGAAATTACAAGTTTGGACACACTGACAAATATTGTTGGAATCGAATGGCAAACAATGTGCAATAATCTTCATCATCTTATGAAGAATGTTCTAAAAGTAATTTGTAAAATTTTCCTACACTTTGGTTGACACTACATGTGCTAGAGGCCTTGCAAGCATTCGGGGGGGGTGGGGGGGACCAACATCCTTAGGTGCATTTATCTAGAGGGTAAGCTACCACTAAGAGGGGTTGTTAGAAAGTATGGTGCTAGAGGTAGTGCTAAAGGCACATATGACAAAGAGTTGTATCCCATAAGCAAAGAGAGGGAAGTGTATCCTAGCTGAAAAGCTATTAAAAAATATACTTAGAATAATTATCAATCAATTAAGTCTCTTTCACGACATCATGATTCTTTAATTGTTCTTCCACTTTTCCCCCATAGCTCATTGCCATTTTCTTGCTCAAACCATGTTTTGTAACACCCTCCCTCCCTCCCTACCTACCCCCCCAGCTTGCCATGGTTGGCATAATGTAGCAACAAGTGTTGGATACAATTGTATGCCACTTGGACCTACCCATCTCCTCCCCCCCCTTTCCCCTTTGTGTGTGTGTGTGTGTGTGTGTGTGTGTGTGTGTGTGTGTGTGTGTGTGTGTGTGTGTGTGTGTGTGTGTGTTCTGAAAGCTTGCAAATATTTGTGCTATTCAATAACTCTCTCTCTCTCTCTCTCTCTCTCTCTCTCTCTCTCTCTCTCTCTCTCTCTCTCTCTCTCTCTCTCTCTCTCTCTCTCTCTCTCTCTCTCCACACACATGCAGGCATATGTATGTACATATACATATACATACGTGCATACATATATACACCCACTTTAGAGACAATTACACATATATGTATATATATACATACGTGTGTGTGTGTGTGTGTGTGTGTGTGTGTGCGTGCGTGCGTGCGTGCGTGCGTGCGTGCGTGCGTGTGTGTGTGTGTGTGTGTGTGTGTGTGTGTGTGTGTGTGTGTGTGTGTGTGTCTAAAGTGGGTGTTATTTATGGCTTTTGAGATTAAATACCTGATTGTCCATGTCTAAATATGCATAACATCATATATATACACTCCACACATCCTTACATCAATCCCCAAAATATCCTAATGATGCTAAATAACCTAAAAGTTTCCAATAAAGTCTTGTATGTAGTAGGGTCTAGTGTTCAAGAGCCACTAGAGGTGATGGAAATGAGATATGCCCATTCATGGTGTTAATGGGAAGACATAGTAGTTGAGGTTGAGATGGACATGTTTTTGGATCAATAGGAACTCTCTCTCTCTCTCTCTCTCTCATTATTGTACTAGCCATCTTGCTATAAAGATAGGGTTTAGAATCACCAAGGAGGAGAGAGAGTGATAGAGAGCACATCCTTACACCAATTCCCAAAATATTCTAATGATACTAAATAACCTACAAGTTTCCAAGCACATCTTATATCTAGGTAGGGTATAGTGTCCAGGCCACTAGAGGTGATGGAAATGAGTTATGCCCATTCATGGTGCCAAAGAGAAGACATAATGGTTGAGGTTGAGATGGATAGGTTTTTGGATCAATCGAGAGAGAGAGAGAGAGAGAGAGAGAGAGAGAGAGAGAGAGAGCACATCCTTAAATCAATCTCCAAAATATCCTAATGATACTAAATAACCTATAAGTTTCCAAGCAAGTCCTGTATCTAGTAGGCTCTAATGTTCGAGCTACTAGAGGTGATGGAAATGAATTATGCCCCCATTCATAGCAAAAATGGGAAGACATAGTAGTTGTGGACAAGTTTTTGGATTGGTAGGAAGCCTCTCAAGTGAGAGAGAAAGAGAGTGTGTTCTCTCTCTCTCTCTCTCTCTCTCTCTCTCTCTCTCTCTCTCTCTCTCTCTCTCTCTCTCTCTCTCTCTCTCTCTCTCACACACACACACACACACACATTGTTGTACTAGGCATCTTGATGTGTAAAGATAGGGTTTTGAATCAACGAGGAGGAGAGACACACACGCACGCACGCATGCACATAGCACACTAGCATCGTGATGCTATGTGGATGCATTGTGAAAAAGCATGGAATGCATCATCATCTGACTTTCTTATTGATCAAGAGAGTCAATGTGATATGGGTCGTTAGTACTAGTGTGAGTGGCTCATTGTTGTACTAGCCATCTTGATGTGTAAAGATAGGGTTTTGAATCCACAAGGAGGAGAGAGAGAGACACACACACACACATAGCACACCAGTGTAGTGATGCTATGCGGACGCATTGTGAAAAAGCATGGACTGCATCATCATCTGACTTTCTTATTGATCAAGAGAGTCAATGTGATATGGGTCATTAGTACTAGTATGAGTGGCATGGATTATCCAAAAATACTAGATTTTTGGATAATTTTAGCTTATTTTATATTATTTATTGTAAATATTCGAAAAATCTAGGAAAGCTTCTAGATTAGGATAGCATGCAAAAAGCAGGTTGCTTTTTCAGCTAGTTATGAGATTTTTCATAAAAAAGATAGATTGATAAAATCGGGCGTGCCACGATCACTGTTGACAAGCTGAAAACTGCAGTTTGAACTGGGAGGAAGGAGTGATCTGGGAGATCCGTGATTAGGTATCCTGGGTTTTACCCCGCTTTCAGAGCCAATGGAGCCATCAGATTTGGGTTCCGAGCAGCAAAGAAGGAGCTGTTATTTTCTGATCCACGTTTTTGTTCTACAAAGAAGCTCCAAGAGATCTAATGCCTGGAGAGTGCTTCTAAGTAGTGCCAGACAAAGGATTTCAGGTTCTATCAATACATATTGATTTGATTCATTATGCTTTGTCATTATTGTGTTTACCTCTTGTGTATTCTTTATCTTCTCTTCCATCTCCTATCTCTACATCCTTCTACCTCTGATCCCCTATGGATACGACCTTTCAACAAAAACCCCTCCGACATTGGTGAACTGGACATGAAAGGTCGTCAAAAGAAGGAAAGACAAGATGGAAGAACCTTCAAACACTATCTCCAGTGATGTTTTGCAACAGTTGGTGCAAAATATGAATATGCTTATGCAGGTACAACAACAACAACAGGTGGTGCACGCTTCTGCACAAATAGAAAGTATTGTGATGAATTCTTTGCAAGTAGTTGAGCATGAGGTGAAGTTATTCAATGGTAGGAATGTATCTGCATATGTACATACCTATGCTCAAAAGATGGAATTCTTTGAAGTGGCTCAACTTGCATGGAGCTAGTATTTTGTACGTATTACTGTACATGAACTGAAAGCACGAATTACTGAATTATACATGCAGGATGCTGATTGGATACCCATCGAGAAGACACTCATGGAAGAGTTTTACATTGAAGATACCAATTTGCTACATGCAAGACTTTTCAGGAGTGGGTTTTATAACCCAATAAGGGTCGTGGCTACAGAATTGTTAAGAGAATTTTAAAGTCGATTTGAGCTATTGGATCTTGTAGAACAATAGGCTCTTGCAAGTCAGAAAATTGAATTGTTTCTATGTGCAACTGATCTTGAGCTTCAAGAGAAGCTTGATGATTTGCGGGAGTATCAAACTACAAAGACAGGTTTGAAAACAGAGTGGAGACATGTCAAGAAAGATGTTACTACACTTGTGAAAAAGCATAGAAGAAGAGTAATATTGCATGTCTCTAGCTTGCCCACTGTTACGAGCAAGACAATTGATATATCCAGTAAGCCTCCCATTTCTATGGCTATACCTGCTATTGTTCCCTCTATTAGGGAAGATGTCTTGGATGAATTGGTCAGAGGCATGCATGAGCTTCAGTTGAAGGTCGTAAATTTGAATGAGAAAGAACAAGAGGAAAGGGGATGGGCAGTAAGCCAGGAAAAAGATGTATGTGGTGTGATAGTTTGTAGCATGAGAGAAAGGATTGTGCTGCCTATCAAGAGACCTTGGCAAGCATGATAGCTCATCTTTTGGAAAGATGGCAAGATCCATGCACAAGAAACGGGATTGCCTCTTGCTTTGAATTTTGGAAAGCGAGGTATGTAGAAGTTGTTGGAAGACTTGGTTGTCCGAAATGCTTATGCGACGGTACATGCTTCTACTTTTGGTCTATAGTTGGATAGAATGCATGGCCAAGTAATGGTTGATCCAAAGGCTGAAATATGGACAGGCACTTTACATGCAGCTGAAAAGAGAAAGTTTACTGATTGTGAAATGTCTCATGCAGCAGGGCAAGAGATTTGTGACATAACTAGTAGGAATCACCGATAGATGCATATTTAGTGTATGCATATTTAGCAAAGGTACAGAACACAGATGTACTTGTGGAAGAAAAACGAAAGAGAGATGAAGATAATGCAGAGACATCTAAAAGAATGAAAGGAGGAAGTGTGGATCAGCCTAAAGCTACAAATCAACCACCTCCCGAGCATGTTATGGAAGAGATTAGGCAAGAGCAAAAACAAGATAGCAAGCAAGAGGACAAACATAAGGGATATAAGCTATAGTTTAATATTGAGATATTTATGGATACGTTTGAAGATCCTGTATTGGAAGATTCAACCATTGCATCTATAGATTTTCTTAATGTAACTGAAGAGGTTTGTGAAGATAATGTTTTACTTGGTACATGGACTCAAATAGAGATTAGTGACTTGTTGGATGCACATGATTTGCAAGATGATACAGTTATTGTTTTTGAAACTGTTTATGAGCTCGAGGATATACATTTACAAGATGTTATATGTAACGATTTACAACTCAAAAATGTTTCGGATGCTTTGTCAAAGGCCTTGATAGACAAATCAAAGATGCTTCAAGATATGGATTATTTCACTATTTTCGGTGATGGTGAGAATGTGTTGAATGCAAGTGAGACTCAGTTTATGTTGGGTGAAGAGTAAAAAGGTTATCATAAGCAACTTCCCATGCGATGGACTTTGAAAGAGTAGGCATGTTGCTATGCATTTGTTGATGGGTGTATTGATAGCATGTATATGGAGATTCAACAACCTCTAATGTATGATATGCACCCAAGGCCTTATGACCCTAGAGGGGGTACTAAGTATGGCTCAAGAGTTGTACAAATGTCGAGCATTTTGATCTATGATCTAGGGGGATGCCTTCTTATATGCATGATAAGAAACAAGTTGATACTATGGGTGTTTGACCTGAGTGGTGCATCGATGGCACATACCATCGGAGGATGTGCAGGTTCAGAGGGGATGGATGTCGTGATACTGTGCGGACACTGTGTGAAAAAGCATGGAAATGCATCATCATCCGACTTTCTTATTGATCAAGAGAGTCAATGTGATATGGGTCATTAGTACTAGTGTGAGTGGCATGGATTATCCAAAAATACTAGAATTTTGGATAATTATAGCCTAATTTTGATATTATTTTATTGTAAATATCTGAAAAAGCTAGAAAATCTTCTAGATTAGGATGGCATGCAAAAAGCAAGTTGCTTTTTCAACCAGTTATGAGATTTTTCATAAAAAAGACAGATTGACAAAATCGTGTGCGTCACAATCACTGTTGACAGGCTGAAAACTACAGTTTGAACTAGAAGAGGAAGAAGGAGTGATCTGGGAGATCCGTGACCTAGTGTCATGAAGTTTTACCCCCCTTTTGGAGCCAACGAAGCCATCAGATTTGGGTTCTGAGCAACAGAGAAGGAGTTGTTATTTTCTAATCCATGTTTTTGTTCTACAAAGAGGCTCCAGGAGATCTAATGCCTGGAGAGTGCTTCTGAGTAGTGCCAGACAAAGGATTTCAGGTTCTGTCAATACATATTTATTTGATTCATTGTGCTTTGTCATTATTATGTTTACCTATTGTGTATTCTTTATCTTCTCTTCCATCTCCTATCTCTACATCCTTCTACCTCTGATCCCCGGTGGATATGACCTTTCGATAAAAACCTTTCCGACACCGGTCATCTTTATGTGTCTCTCTCTTTGTGCAATGTGTAGCATATTGTAGGGAGAGGGTATTTGATCAACAAGAGTATTATGGAAGACATGCGACACACTCCAACACATATGCTCTAAAGATATGGTTTCAAATTACCATGTATGGCAACAAGAGGGAGGCTAGCCAGAGGTAAAGAGAGGGATGTAGTGGGCACATCTTGGTCGCCATTGTGTGTTGAATTATTCAACCATGAGAAAAAGTAGATAAATACATAAATATGTATCTAGTTCTCTCTCACACATTCATGCAAATGGTGGAGATCATCATAGAATGTGCAATGCTAGAGGGGGAAAGAGAGGACTACATGGACCATATGGATATATGATAGCTCTTGAGTAAGTTTTTCTCTTTGTTGGCATCCGGAATGTATACAAACTACTTAATGTAATATGATTTTGTAGCATGGATGAAATACAAATCTCTTTCCAATTCTTACATTCCATACTTGCCCTTAGGTCTTTGCCCACAAAAATGAAATGGAAAGTTACTATTTTTTATAGTTACACAAATTATACAAAATATTTGGGAAATTTTAAATCTTTAGCTACAATGAAGACTAAAGTAGAAGCCTCTAGTAATATTTAGCATCCAAATGTCTTCAAGAAGAATTTTGAGCCATGAAATCTTCATGAAAAAGGGTTTGTAGTCACTAAACAACTTGTTGTAACAGACCCTGCGCGCACGCACTCACGCACGCACGCACGCACACACACACACACACACACACTCACTCACTCACTCACTCACTCACTCACTCACTCACTCACTCACTCACTCACTCACTCACACACACACACACACACACACACTCTCTCTCTCTCTCTCTCTCTCTCTCTCTCTCTCTCTCTCTCTCTCTCTCTCTCTCTCTCTCTCTCTCTCTCTTTGTGTCTCTCTCTCTCAAGAAGGGGGAAATGAGGAAGTAGGAGAGAAGAAGAAGAAGATAGTCACCTTGCAATACATCAATCGCATATTCACATATGAAGAAAGTCTCCCTTGTTATGGTTTGATGGCATAAAATTTTCTAACTATATATAACAAGAAGGCAATTGTTGTGTTGTGAATGACTTACTTGATGTGTCAACATAAGTTGTGATCATTTCCCAACCCCACAACACCTTTTTTTAATGTTTTGTATGTAGAGCTTACAAAGCTCCAATAATTTGTCTCAAAATGTATACTTGCTATGATTTAAAGATAGTCTCCATTCATGGTAGATACAATCATGTAAGATAAATGTTTTTTTTAGAGCTAGGTTTTCTTTAATGCAAACTTTGACCTTGGTAACATTATGGATCAATAGATGGCCCTCACAACCCTTAAGAAGGCTTGCATGGAAATGGCAAAAATGCAAGTAGCCTCGTGCTAAATGAATAGGCTTAGAAAACAATAGTCATATCATAATGGGTGAAGGAGAGGAAAATCCTAAGCCATATGTACCAATATCTCTATCTATTACCTTAATTGTGGCCTACCATTAACAAGCCATGTGGACAATGTTACATTACATGCTTTGTACCAACTTTGTTTTCACCTTAGTGTATTCCAAGCAAAATTCGCAAGATTGAAAGCATTCCCAAATTCTATTGGAGAAAACCATCACTCACTTTCTTGGATTGAGATATAAATTTAATGCATCGATTATTGTAATGGATCATTAAATTTGTTCTATGGTGTTTTGGAAGTGCCCGATGGAGCTTATTTTACATGTTTTTAAAATTAATCTTTCTTATTAAACGGTTCATTTTTCAAAGACAACCAATGCAAAGATAAGTAGCTCGACTTTTTTATGCATACAATTGGTGTTAGACATTGGGTTATGGTTCATCTTAAATATAACCAATTCAAAGATAAGTAGCACACCTTTATGATGCATATAAATGGTGTTACACATTGGGTTTTTGTTTGGTTATATGTTGGTGTGTTGGATGTGTTTTCTTGAAATCTACCATTATCAAATACTACCATGCCATCATGTTCATGTAAAAATAAAGTAATGAAATCAACAAAATCAACACTTGTGGAGATTGTTCAAAGCTCAATTTAAATTATGTTTCATAATAGTGATATAATTTGGTGGGAGTTGCTATGTGTATTGTGCACTATTACTATGGTTGGTGCGCACATAAGAGATATCATGGATATTATGATTTATCAAATGGTGTGCTTGCAAGTCAACTCAATGTGTTTGCAATATGTGAGTTGCTTGAAGTATTGTGCCACATTTATGTGTTGGAGAGAGGACATTAATTAGAGATCTACGTAAGTATGTGTGTGTCTATTTACATAATAGAGAAACTTACATAATAAGTTCAATGATAAGGGAGGGCTTGATGAAGAATAATTGAAGATATGGAATATAATAAGAGCCATAACTATGAGAGCTACTTGGAGAAATAGAAACAAAGTTGCTATGTAGAAAAGTGGTAGGATTAAAACTAAAATCCTCTTTGTGAAGGTGAGGGAGGTATTTGGTCTATTTAGGAACCTTAGGAAGAAATAAGATATCTTCATGGTTAGCTTCAAGCTCTTGAAGGGAGCCAAAGTTTGAATGTACTAGGGGGAAACACCTTTTTTGGGTACACGTATGACATCTCAAATATGCATTGTAAATATATTTGATAACAATATCAATTATTATTTATGTTGTTAAAGCAAGATCTTGAAGTTGTTGAATCAAGTTATTATATAGTTATGTTTTTCAAAATTTCTTCGTCTACACGAGGCTCACATTTTTAAGTTTCATTTTTCCAAGTTTAGTGAGTCATAATCTCTCTCATAAAGACTATTAAGACTGGAAGATGAAATGTGAGTTCATAATACTTCATCAGAATCCTTTAACTACGATTTGGTCAGAGACCATTTGTGGTTATAAAGCACTCCACAACCCTTGGCATAATTTTTTATATATATTATCATTCTTTTTACTATAAACTCCATTTTGCTCGTTATTAACATTCCTTCCTCGAGAACAACATTGAGAGGATGCCACACATACTTGCACCCTAGAAAGGTATTTGTAGGTAGTCTTAAGGATTGGGCTCACTTTTCTAAGGGCTGTGAACATAGACAATACACCAGCTACCCAAAACTAAAATAGTGTGTATGTTATTGAGAATAGCAAATGATGCTTGATATGTATACCCATGGAGGCTGGATGCGTGCCCAAAAGAAACTGCCCATAACTGGCTTTGTATGGAAGATAGACATATGATGTATGCTCTAGGAAGAGACAATAGAATCCCATAAGCATAGTGAGATAGAGTGGTACTATCCAAATGCTATATAAGCATGTACTCGACACTCATTTCAATGCAATGGAACTATCAGTTTGAGTCATTGTCAATGTCATTGTCCATCTTACACAAGAATGTATTTATGAGTCCAAGCTTCCATCTTGGAACCTAATTCACTTGTGTAACACTTAGTCTATCTAAGTCAATGTCATCATGAGTAGTGTCTTCATCTTCCATCCTCCATAGCTGCCATGCAAGAGCAAAGTCAAAGTCAAAGAAGCTGCAAGCAAAGTGAAGAGTGAAAAAGCAAGCAAAATGAAGGACAAGATGTTGTATGATCTCGGGAGGAAATCCAATGTAATGTCAAGCCATGAGTCAAAGCCATATGAAATCCCAATTTTCTATGTATCCAAATCTAATGTAGTGATGTGCTATCAAGTCATGAAGCCAAAAGAAAAATGTATCCATCTTGTATGCCCAAAGAAATGTAATGACCTCACAAGGCCATATGGAGCTCCAAAATCTATGTATCCCAACATCTATGTAGTGGTTCAACAAGTCCTGTCAAGTCAAAGCAATGTACTTGTTTATATGCATCACAAAAGCATTGAGCAAAAAGACTGTGTCAAGAAGACTAGAGCAAAAGGCACGTACCACACATCAACAAATGGGATAAAGAGCGCAATAGAGGAAAATAGCATGAAGACAAAGTAAACCAAGAAGACCAAGAAGATCAATAAAAACAAAGGATGCACAAAGAAGATGAAGAAGATACATTCCGCTACTGATAACAAATTTTTTTCCCATAAGTGGATCATGTTTTCTCATAGTGGATCTTTATTTCCCATAGTGGATTTTGTTTCCCTTACTGGATTTGCTTTGTAAAACAAAGCCCTTACTAAAGATGTAAAGTTTCAAGCTTTAACTTGACTAGGCTGCCTATAAGCTAGTCTCCCGAGCCATGTCATCATGTAAGGGGGGAGGGGCAAAAGCTAGCAAGTGTAGGAACTCATCATTTGAGGGGAGGTGTTGAGAATAGCAAATGATGCTTGATATGTATACCCATAGAGGCTGGATGTGTGCCCAAAAGAGGCTTGTGCATAAGTGGCTTTGTATGGAAGATAGACATATGATGTATACTCTAGGAAGAGACAATAGAATCCCATAAGCATAGTGAGATAGAGTGGTACTATCTCATTACTGCACGCAATGTGCAATGTAGCTCCTTTTGATAGTTAGAAAAGCAGGGTAATAGTGCCACTCCAGGGTAGGCATCTGCAAAAGTCAAATAAATAGTGAAATGTGAAAAAATACTTCATCTCCAAAAGAGTATGTGCTAACCAAATACGGCACGAAGAACAGTTCACATATAAGTCAAACCAATGCCCCTACACAGTCATCAATAACTACACCTCCACAAAGAAAGAAATACACATTATTACACCTTTCAAAGCACATCCTTGTACACAATGTTTGTGGTCATATCCCCATCCCTTTCACCCAATAAGACTTTCACACCATGTGAAGATTTTACCCTCGAAAATGTAACATATAGCTGACCATGTGTAAACATTGGCGCCTTTAGATAAAGCCCAACAATGGATAGAGTATGTCCCTGTGACTTGTTGATTGTCATAGTGAATGACAACCAGATGGGAAACTACCTCTGTTTCATAGTAAATGGCAATTATGTAGTTGTTAACCTCAGCACAAGAAGAAAGTGAAAAAAATGCAAATGTACAAATTGAGACCTAAAAGAGGTGGCCCAGAAGGGAATCAGACACAATGGAATAAGCAAGAAGGGAAATGGCCAAAAGCGCAAAAGCGGCCTCAAAAGCTAAGTCAAAGGCAAAATCGCATTTTTAAATGCAAGGCGCCCCTAAAACTTTTTGTAAAAGAGTGCCAAGCTCCCTCCTGTGCAAATTGTAAAGATAGATGGGCGGTAGGAAGGAATCTAGGAAGATAAGTGGACAATGGGAAAAAGAGCCTAGGCCAAGGCTGGCCATGTAAAAAAAGGGGATAAGGGAATGACCGCCCAAAAGGGATTTAAGGTTTTGTATATAAAGTTGATAAGTGAATGAGGAGCTCATTCTTATGTGTGGCCAAAAGTAGCTCTCCTCTTCTTCTTCTTCTTCTTGTTCTTGCTTGCTTGAGCTTGTGCTTGACAAAGGGAGTGTGAGAGTGTGAGGGAGTGACTGTGTGAGGGACAATGGTGGAGAAGCTCTCCATCTTCTCCTCTCTTCTTCTCTTATCTTCTCTTGCTTGCGGCAATTGAGCTTGGAGCGTCGAGCTTGAGGATCAAGCTCGCTTGAAGCTTGCACTTGGATCGTGGAGCTACCAAAGTGGTTGGGAGAGGAGGCAACTCGATCAAGCATGGAGGTAAGCTCACTGCACTCGTAGAGAGAGATAGCGTGTCGGCTATGTGAGAGGTAGCCATTGGTGCTTGGCTTGAAACGCTTGAACAATAAGTGGTCCATGGGTCTTAGGACAAGTATTGGAAATAAATGTAATCCGAGGAATAAAAACTCATTCGCTCACATTTTCCCTTGTTATTATCTCAGCATCTATTACTTTCCTATTGAAATTCCTACATATCAATCACGTACCATTACACACACCCCTTCCTGGGTTTAGGTTTCTAAGAAGAATAATAGGTGCATTTATCTTGAGTAACAATAAATGAGGAGGAAATCCACCTCCAAGGTCCAATGTATTTAAATACTCAAACAAAGTACAAAGATGAGTCATCTGTCTCTGCAATCGAATCTACACTATAATATTGTCTAACCTCCCATGCATCAATTGCAATGCATGATTATTCAAATTAGCCACCTCTATATTCCGTGAGGCAAGTATAGCCCACTTAATAAATATGTTGTGCAGTCACCCACATTGGACACATGACACTACCAATCAAGGTTTCAATAGATTGCCCTTTCAACACCGTGCCAAGTGGAACACATAACTTATCACAGTTTTTGGTAATACCCACCCCATCCCCTATTCCTTGAATCCAACTAATGAACTTGTTGTCCACTACACTTCCAGCTCTTAACACTGGCATATTCCCAGAAAGCCTTAGTACCCTTATGTGATGCCACAAATCAAAGTAACACAATGCAACATTTACAATATCCTCACGTGTTCCCTTTACAAAAAATGGCAATACCTGCCTAAAATCCCCCCCAAATAAAATAGCCTTTCCACCAAATGGTTGATCACAACTCACAACTTCTCTCAAAGTTCTGTCAACTACTTCAAAGGCATATCGATGGGTCATAGGAGCCTCATCCCACACAAAATAAGGCTTCATTGTCTCAATAATTGAGCAAGATCACTTTGAACATGAATGTTACATGTGGATTGATTATTTAATTCTACTAGGATTTTAAACTGTGAGTGAGTTGTACAACCACCTCGCAAAAGCAGGGCAACAATGCCACATGCCAGTGCTATACGGCCATCACTATGCACCTTCGCAAGCAAGCATTTATAAAGGAAATTATTTCCAAATCCACCAAGACCATCCAAAAAGAATGCATCCCCAATATTTGCATCAACAACATCCATAACTGCACTAAAAGCAATACTTTGTCCCTCGTTCAACATTCCCTCCATGGATTTAGAAACCCTATGTTGTTCCGATGTGTTGTATGTATATTCATCTTGCAAAAGGGGGTTAGCACGAAATTGAGAGTTTGGTTGATGAGGTTCAGGCAACCCATCAAAATCAGAGAGTCTTCGCTCTATATGGCATAAAAGGTATTGTAGATGTAACAAAGCCATGTTACATGCCTCAACTATAGAATACCAAGAGAGGCATGCACGTGCTATAGCTGCAATCTATACATGATATCCTCTACCATTGGCACAAAAAATCTTTCCCATAGATGGCCAGGCCGAGTTGGCTCACAAAAGACCAAAATTGCAATAAACAAAGCACGGAGTTGAGCACCGGTTTGCACTGAGGTAGCTTCTTCCAAGCCACAATGTACTCATAATCACTCTCCAACATACCATTGCAATGCAAGCATCCCTAAAAGTATCGGAGATCGCATTATCAATAGTATGTAGATCTTTAATCAAAGTACATCCCCGACACTCCGTTCAAAGCATCTACAAATAGTAGAGCTCATAATAGGTAGGTGCCACAAAATACATTCAACCACATGTATTTCCATGCTTTCTCATCTTGTGCCATGCATTCCACACCTAGTACACCAGAAAGTCCTGATATAGCGAATAGTCCTAGCCTATGTATGAATGTGATTGCACACAAATCATTCAGTAAAAGTAGTTTTTTAGAGGTCTTCATTTATGCGCAACATCTAGTGTACTACCTGTATCTTGAAACACCACATAATTCTCACTAGGTAAGTGCACTTGCAAACTTTGTATATCAGGCTTTTCATCATGCAATGCATAATCATAGATTTGCCAACATGTCTCGAAGGCAGAAACATACCGTGCATCCAAATAAATTTGAATCTCGTCCACCTCGTGAACATTGCCACCATTTTGTGCGAATCAACCCCAACAAAAAAAATTGATAGTTGCACGATCATGCCCCTTGTACACATACTTATACAAATACTTAACAACTGCTACTGTCACACATCTCCACATTTATGTGTGCATTGTATTTCTTACTCGAGTAAGGATTATATGGAATAACCCATTGATTATCAATAACATTATCATTTATGATCACAAAGTTTCCATCATCTCGTCTTTGATAGATGGGATAGCCAAAACTATCAACCGTTGTCATGCCCACTAATTTTCACAAATAGTCTTTAGTGCATCTAGCCTTTTCCATGCAGGGACTCTTGGGATTCCATCCTCCGCAAGGGCCATGAATGTTGCATGAAATTATCTCAAATAAGATTGGAAACTTAACTCTATCTGGCAACTCAGCATAAACGAGTCTATCGTAGTGACATGTTTTAGAAGGTTTAAAAGACCGCTCTAAAACTAGCAAAGTATGAGAATGTGGTAGCCCCCTCTTCCGGAATTCAATCACAATAACATAGCCTGCAACCCTTCCAAATAGCTCCTTCCGCAACAATGTGTACATTAAATTAGCATGTTTTTTCTTAAACATGCGAGCAGTCAAATCCGAACGGTCATAAGCACTCTGTCCAGGCAACAAAGCATTAGTTATCTCCAACCACTTTGGATTGCATGTCATTGTTATAAAAAAGGCCACGTTTCCCCTTGCATCACATTATTGCCATGGCATCCTGATATAATTGATACATGTGCCTTGGTCCACCCATGAATGACGACGGTAAAACTATCCTCTTGCCAAACAGAGGCACCAACAATCTGCACTGGCCCATTATCGTTTGCCCCCACCATGTCTGCCAAGCTTTTGTAGGCCTCCAATCTCAACACTGACTGATTCTGGCAACACCAAGTTAGACTGCATTGCTCTACACTACAATAAGCATCAACAATAAAAATTGTTGCAATAGTCGACCACTTCACAATATACACACCTTAGTATCTTTACGCAAGAGGGAATGCATAATATTGCATTTGGGTAACACAAATTTTATTCGACAATTCATATATGTTAACATGAATACTAACATTACAGTAGGGAACCTTTATATGCCAACCATTATCGCCCACGAGAAAAAGAGGACTTATATCATTGGCATATATGCTCTATGCAAGTTTGAAATAGCAACACGTCGACCACCCTGAGTGTAAACATGAATATCTCGATAATCAAGAGTATTCTCGTCACCCTACCTCGGCATGATAGGTGCAGCCTCAATAATTGCAGGAGCAAAGTACTGTTTGCTGGTTCTTTGAACACCAAAAATAATCATTCTTAGTTCTTGCACAGGATTATTTTGCAATTGTACACCCACAGACCTAAAAGCTTCTGCATATATGTTGTGTTGATGCATCATACATTGAAGCTTCCCTAGCAAATCAAGTAATAAATCATGCATAACCCCTAGCTGATTAAACAACTCATGCTCGGTATCATAAACATAGAGTTGTGCAAATTTTGGCCTTTCTTGACATTGCACATTAAGAAGTAGAGGACCTATATGGTGATAAACAAAGCCATGCACTCTAAAGGTGTAACCATTCTCGACAACATGCAGCTTGTCAACATTAGCTCAAAGTGATACAAATGTAAGAGCACTATTGTATGCTCCTATGTTATTTTTAAATATCCTACTCTGAGGGTATATACCATGCAACAAATCACGCAATGACTGTGGTGGATATTGCAATGGGGGCAACATTATTTTTCCATTTCGATAGCAATGCTTTCCAAACAAAATTGACCCTTGCACCCAAGTCTCACATCTCCACAACTTAGCTAAACACCTCTCACATATTTTAGAAAGACTCCCCATGGAATGCACATTCGGCTCTTAAAATAGCAATACCGTTGTTGCTGGATGAACATCTGTTGTAGGCAAAGCATGTAAAATGGAGCACAATCCACCATTTTGGGGATAAAAAATAGCAATATCAATATGTGACTCGTTAACTACAGAAATTTCCACATTGCGATGATTCTCAATATCACAGCCATTTGTTGATGTTAAAATATTAGGCACAACATGATCAACATGCATTGTAGCCAAATCTATATCAACATGTTGTTCAACTAGCTCATTATCCCCATTTGCAATTTCAACATAGTGAGACACACTCTCATAAATCACTCCATTATGATTTTTTCCATTTTGGTAGTTAGACATCAAAACATTATTAACATGTGACTCGACAACCACATGATCAAGGCCATTGTAACCACCCGCCAATGGCAAAGCATTCGTCAAATCCACACCAAACCATCGTCGCGAGCTAGTTCACTATCGTCACTTACAATCTCAGTGTGAAAAGGCATACTCTGAACATTATGCATGTTTCTTTGGGAGTTAAATGTCAGAACATTATTAACACGCGACTCACCAATCACATGATTCTCTATATCCATGTGATGTCAGGCACTACAATGAATCGATGATGGCAAAGCATTAGCTAGGTCTATACCAAACTATCGTTGGCCTAGTTCATGATGACCGCTTGGAATCTCGATGAAATGGCAAGTTCTCAACATCCCTATGAATGAGTCTGCCATGATCTAAAATCCCTTTCTAAGCCCTGAGCCTAGCAATCCACTGCCACTCATACCTTGTGCAGGCAAGCACACCCTTACGAACATGCAAGACATAGTCTCTGCCAATAACTCGATGCAAACATCCCAATTTGATTGGATGGCCACATAATTTGATATCAACACATTCCATCGAAGGCATCACTCAGCACATGTGCAGGCACATTAAATATCAAGACACACAGTACGAAGTCAATGTATCTGTTCCAACTAACAAACAAAACAAAGTAAACATTCAACCACATAAACAATTATCAACACTTTTTGTCAAATGCATGGTTTGATTTCAAATTTAAATGTTTTGGATATATTCGAATATTAAATATAAAATCTCAAATGTAAATATACCAAAGAGCACTAGGTTATTTAAATTGCTCCATGTAAACCTCAAGAAAGAGACATCACATTGTCCGTACTCAGTACATTTTACTCAAATATGTTGTATCATATCAAAAGCATTGCACATCTTAGTACATCCCATGTAGACTTCACAAAAAATAAGCATATATTATCACAGAAAAGTGCTAGCCCAAGCACTTTAAAACGTGTGAGACAATCCAAACTTATAAGTTTCACCCAAGAAATTATTTCTCCTCAGTTGTGACCATTCATCATCTGACGACTCAATTGTTGTAGCAATGCATTAAACCTACTAACATTCATTTGAAACTGTAAGAATGGCAACCGAAGACCCCTCTGGCAAATCACAGGCTCATGGTCATCTCCAAGCCCCCAAAATTATGCCCACCCAAACCATGGCAAAGAAGCATAGGTTAACATTGCCAAAAACCTATTATGATAAACTTTCAAATAAGCAAGCTACATATAAAGGGCAATGTTCTCCAGTGCAAGAAGATGAGCCTGCACGGCAATTCATCTACGTTAACATTGCTAAAAATCTATTAAGATAAACTTTCAAATAAGTAAGTTGCACATCAAGAGCAATGTTATTCGGTGCAACCAAACTCTCATTCTTGTGACCAATTAACTCACATACTCCATCCTTTATACGACCC
Source organism: Lygodium microphyllum (assembly GCF_053477565.2). Lineage (NCBI taxonomy): Eukaryota > Viridiplantae > Streptophyta > Polypodiopsida > Schizaeales > Lygodiaceae > Lygodium > Lygodium microphyllum. The sequence goes on from NC_141147.1 coordinate 137,016,892, forward strand.
GCACTATTAAGAAGGTCCTTCAACTTATCTTCTTGATCATCCAAAGACCCAATACGCAGCCACAAGTTTTTCTGAATATGTTCATAAATGTCACCTATATAACCCCGTGATATCTTCTAACTCACCCTGTATCATTGCTCCATTGGGGCAAGGTGCCTTTCATATTTCTCTTCCAACATTGTCTCAATTCTCTATAGACAGTCACCAATGTTCTCACAAAGAGAAATCAAAGTATTTTGACGCCGAAACAATCTCTTCACTTGCCTTTCAATCCCATCCAAGCAACAAATGAGCCTCAAGAAACCAATGGAACTATCATGTCCTCCAACAAGCTTGAGTGCATGACGAATTGCCTTCTTCCTTGTGACCTCCTTTATTTTACGTACATTCATTTGCACATTAGGAGTGGATTGTATAATATCTTCTATAGACATATTGTTGTTTGCTACAAAAGCCTCCATACTGGACAAAAAGCATGCCACCTTGAGGGATATATAAAATATTCTCAAATTTTAGAAATAGTGAAAACTCCTAGATCTCTCTCTCTCTCTCTCTCTCTCTCTCTCTCTCTCTCTCTCTCTCTCTCTCTCTTTACCTAACTAACCAACTAATGTAGCCAACTAACCTACTCTCTTTCTCTCTCTAACTAACCAACCTACTAACTAGCTAACCTACACAAACACACACATACACACACACACACTCTCTCTCTCTCTCTCTCTCTCAGTCTCTCTCTCTCTCTCTCACGCACACACACACACACACACACACACACACACACACACACATTAATATGAAGAAGAATGAGAGAAGAGTATGTGTATGTGTGTGTGTGATAAGAAGAATGTGTGTGTGTGTGTGTGTGAGAGAGAGAGAGAGAGAGAAGAAGAAGAAGAAGATAGAACCTACTAATAGCTAAACAACCAACTAATATTATATAGATCTCTTTGTAACTACCTAACATCATAAACTAACACAAATACAAACTAACATCATAAAACCAACCAACTAATATCATATCACTCTCCATGTGTCCAACTACTAATAACTAACCATCTAAGAGAGAGAGTGAGTGAGTGAGAGAGAGAAGAAGAAGAAGAAGAAGACAAAAATTTTCAAAAACTTACTAACTCACAATAGATAAGACAAAACCTATTAATAAAAAATTAAAGTCCGGAGATACTTATCTCACTAAACTAATCTAAGGTAAGTAGCTAAAACAATTAATAAATTAAATGAACCATAAATAAAATTATCTAAAGTTAACTAACTAGCTAATCAATCTAACTAAACTAATTAAACAATCTAAAGTTAACTAACCAACTAAACTAAACTAACTAATCAATCTAACTAAACTAAACTAATCTAATCAATCAATCAATAAACTAAAACAAAAAATTGAACTAACCGTAAATACAATTAAAATAACATTAAAAACTTACTAAACTAAACTAACTTACCATTCTCTGATCAATTTAACTAACTTAACATTTAAAGTAAACTATCTAACTAAACTAATCTACTCTAATCTAAGGCAAGTAATCAAAACAAAAAACTAAACTAACCCTAAATTGTATCTACAAATAAAAAGTTAAAATAACATAAGAAAATAACTAACTTACTAATCTAATCAAATAATACAAACCTACTAACTTACTATATCTAAAATAAATAAAAATTTAAAATAACCATAAACAATTAAAGTTTAAAAATAATTAAAACCTACTAACTTACTAATTAAGTATCTCACTAAACTAATCTAAGACAAGTAACTAAAACAATCAATGAACCAAAACAATAAAGTTAAATGAACCGCAAGTAAAATTAAACAAAAATTGAAATAACATCAAAATATTAGATTAGTAACTAAATGAACTAAATAAACTATCTAAAGTTAACTAACTAACTAAACTAAACTAACTTACAATTCTCTAATCAATTTAGCTAACTAAACTAACTTACAATTTAAAGAAAACTAAAACAAAAAATTAAACTAACTCTAAATTTTATCTACTAACTAACTAATTAACTAATTAAACTATCTAAAGTTAACTAACTAACTAAATTAAGTTACCATTCTCTAATCAATTTAACTAACTAACTAAACTAACTTACAATTTAAAGTAAACTAAAACAAAAAATTAAACTAACCCTAAACTATATGTACTAACTAACTGACTTACTAACTTACTAATCTAATCAAATAATACAAACCTACTAACTTACTATATCTATAAATAAAAATTTAAAATAACCACAAATAATTAAAGTGAAAAAATTAAAACCTACTAACTTACTAATCAATCATCGATCTAACTATCTCACTAAACCAAAACAACAAAATTAAACCAACTGTAAATAAAATTAAACTTACTACTCTATTCAAAAAATTAGATTAGTTAACTAACTAACAAAATTAAACAAACTAATCTAGTCTAACTAACTAAATTAATTAATCGTAAATAAAAGTAAATAAAATAACATAAAAACTTACAAATCTAAATAAATAAACATGATTTAAACAACCTCCCCCTCCTAAAAAACACACACACTCTATGAAAACGGGAAAATAATTTGAATACCCTACAAACGGGAAAATATAATTTGAACACACACACACACTCTGTGTGTGTGTGTGTGTGTGTGTGTGTGTGTGTGTGTGTGTGTGTGTGTGTGTGTGTGTGTGTGTGTGTGTGTGTGTGTGTGTGTGTGTGTGTGTGTGTGTCTCATTGGCAACATCAAGGGGACTCAAAAACTACCACATATATAGTTAGTTAGTTAGTTATACTAACTAACTATATATTAACTATAACTATAGTTAATATAACTAACTTAGTTAGTGGGCGGAGGGTGGGTGGGGGTGATGTCTAGCATGAACGAGGAGGCGGTGGTGGGCCTAGCGCTCTCCTGGCCAGGGCTCTTCGAGCTCCTCTCATCGCTCTCTTCGCCCTCTCTCACCCTCGACCTTAGCTTGTGGCCCTCCCCGCTGCCTAACTCCTCGGCCTCTGTAGGTCCACCTCCCCTAGCCCAAAGAGAGAGAGAGAGAGAGAGAGAGAGAGAGAGAGAGAGAGAGAGAGAGAGAGAGAGAGAGAGAGAGAGAGAGAGAGAGAGAGAGAGAGAGAGAGAGAGAGAGTGTGTGTGTGTGTGTCTCGTTGACACGCTGCCACCTCCTTCCCTGTCGTCGTTAGTCCATAGACATCCTTGGCCTTCGCAAGTCCCACGTCCCCTTTGGCAGGGAGAGGGAGAGGGAGAGGGAGAGGGAGAGGGAGAGGGAGAGGGAGAGGGAGAGGGAGAGGGAGAGGGAGAGAGAGAGAGGGAGGGAGGGAGAGAGGGAGGGAGGGAGGGAGGGAGAGAGAGAGAGAGAGAGAGGGAGGGAGGGAGGGAGGGAGGGAGGGAGGGAGAGGGAGGGAGGGAGGGAGGGAGGGAGGGAGGGAGGGAGGGAGGGAGGGAGAGGGAGAGGGAGAGGGAGAGGGAGAGGGAGAGGGAGAGGGAGAGGGAGAGGGAGAGGGAGAGAGAGAGAGAGAGAGAGAGAGAGAGAGAGAGAGAGAGAGAGAGAGAGAGAGAGAGAGAGAGAGAGAGTCACAATTCATATCTTATTTTGCTGCTACTCGCCTGTTGTTCGTGCACCCCATTGCCATTGTTACTACTCCCTTGCCAATGTTGCTGAGAGAGAGAGAGAGAGAGAGAGAGAGAGAGAGAGAGAGAGAGAGAGAGAGAGAGAGAGAGAGAGAGAGAGAGAGAGAGAGAGAGAGAGAGAGAAGGGTCCACTAACTTCCAAGGAGCTCATGATTGCCTTGGTTTTCACCACCCATCACTTTGCTAATGATTGCCTTGGTTTTCACCACCCATCACTCTCACCACTTCAAAATTGCCTTGATTTGAGAGTTGCAAGTTCGGGAGCTCTCTAGTGCTTCGATGTCTTCCGAACCTGCAGCTTAAATAATAAATTAGTAGAGAGAGAGAGAGAGAGAGAGAGAGAGAGAGAGAGAGAGAGAGAGAGAGAGAGAGAGAGGGAGATTATAACGGTTACACATCCTTGTTACATAGGCGTCTTGGAGAGCCGATGCTAAAGGTATTAGGATTTGGGTATAGTTTATAGGGAAAGAATTTAGAAGGGGGAAGGGGGCATGGGAGAGAGAGGGGGGGTTAAAATACTATCGCTTTATGAGCACCCTAAATGATCTGCACTTCGGGGGCCCTAACTAGGATTCGCATAGGCACCTTGGAGACCTGATGCTAAAGGTATTAGGATTTGGGTATAGTTTATAGGGAAAGAATTTAGAGGGGGAGGCGTGGTAGAGAGGGTGGATGTGATAAACCTGCACTCGTTACGCACTCAACACGGCACAGAAAGGTAACACGATATATAAGCTCAAGGTATACTCTTGTATTATTCAATCCAAAAAGCGGGACAACATAGACACATCCCAGGACTACACCCTTGTGACGCCGCACATAAGAGGGTTTACCACTGGGTATAGGGAATCACACGTAGAGTGGAAACAAGGCAAGGCTTTGAGTCACTACTACTCCCTATATAGGTGCAATCAGTAGCAATGGCATGGTATAGCTACAAAGCCCTTACACTCACCCCCGCTTACTGGATTGCTGTCCTCAGCAATCTAAGGGTAGCGTTTGTTATTTGACTCATCCGGGGTCTTAACACAGCTTTTCTTAGCAAGCTGGTCAGTGTCTGCCGATCTAAGGGGACCGCGGGGTCTTAACACAGTCTATACTATCAAACTGGCCAGTGTCTACCCATCTAGACTTGGAAAGTTGGGGCTTTTTGTTTGTTGGAGTTATTTTGATGATTGCTACCATGCGGGTCCACCCTCGACTCGATTACATTTCAGGAGTGGAGGCACGTTTGGGGTCTATTATTGAGAACCGCAATTTTTTTTGGGTGTTCTGGAGAGGCTCAAGGGTCGTTGGAAGGGGCATGGGGGTTCTCCTCGAGCCAAAGGGCGAAGGCATCCTTTCCGCGTTCGCGAGCCTGCGCTTCTGAGATCCAAGTGGCCTTCTTAAGTGGACGCCTGCACCACTTGGTGAGGTATTCAAGGAAGCCTCATTGTTCCCGGCGTCGGAGGAATGATTCTACTTCGAAGGGACCGTTGGAATGGAGCATTGGTACGCACCATCCCCATTGGTTGTCGGGATAGAACCTACGCAGAAGACGAGCATGAAATGCATTATGAACACAAACACTGTCTGGCAGGCCCAATTTGTAGGTGACTTCATTCAGCACTTGAGTGATTCGGTAGGGTCCATAGTAGCAGTGATTGAACTTGGGGGTCATGTTTTGGGGAAGTGACATATTCTTAGAGCTCACTAGGACCATGTCTCCTTTGGCGAATAGTATAACCTTTCTCTTCTTGTTTGCTTGCTCTGTCATGGTGATCTTGCTCTGCTCGAGGCTTTGCTTAGCTGCTGCATTTCGGTCTCTCCATTTCTTCAAGAATTCTTATGCATCTTGATCTTCCGCTTTGGCCGCTCCGGAGATCAAGGTATAAGGCCCAATCTTTCTGCTCCACTTGGGCATAGCTCCGGAGATAATCTTCGATGCGTTGGTTGACTCGTTTTGTCTATCCATCTGTGTCTGGGTGGAAGGATGATGAGAATCTCGATTATGTTTCCAGGGTCTTGAAAAGGTCCTTCCACATGTCGCTCATGAATCTTCCATCTCTATCTGATACAATGGCTAGTGGTAAGCCATGAAGTTTGAATACATGTGTGAAGAAGAGGCGTGCTACCTCCTTGGCATTCAGTGGTGGTTTGGCCGAGATGAAGTGAGCCTATTTGGAAAAATAGTCCACCACTACAAAGATGATTGTGTACCCATGGGACTCAAGTAGTTCCACAATGAAGTCCATGCTGATGACGTCCCATGGGCGGTTGGGTACCAGTAATGGTTGTAGTAGACCTGCTGGTCTTGATCGTGGTGCTTTGACTAGTTGGCAAGTGGGGTAAGTTTTGATGTAGTCTATTACTTCATTCTTCATGTTTGGCCAAAAGAACTGCTTCCTAAGGGCCTTCAAGGTTTTGCTTTTCCCTTTGTGGCCTCCAATTTTGCCATCATGTATCTCATGCAGTATGAGTTTCTTCAACTCCAAATTGTTGGGGATATACAATCTCTTGCCTAAAAATAGGATACCCTCCTCTAAGGTGTACATTCCACGTGGGGTCTTCTCTGCTTCCACATCTCTGATTATCTTGTGCATTTCTTGGTCTTGCTCTAGGGCCTCTTTAACTAGTTCTATGAAGTTGATGCTGACCACACTGACAGCTTTCAGGTCAGCTTTCCAGCTCAAGGCATCTGCTATCTTGTTAGTAGAGCCAGGCTTGTGCTTAATCTCCAGGTCAAATTCGGCTAGGAAGTCTAGCCAACGGGCTTACTTTGCCAATAACTTGGGTTGAGATTGGAAGTATTTGAGGGAGATATTGACGGTGAAGACTATTGTATGCTTATCTTGAACATAGTGCTTCCATTTTCTAAGGCAGTGGATGACTGCCAACATTTCCTTCTCATGTGTGCTCCACCTTGTTTCAACATTGGTAAATTTCTTTGACTCATAAGCAATGGGGTGACCTTCCTGTACCAGTACACCTCCTATGCCGTAGTCGGATGCATCTGTAGAGATTTCAAAGGGTTTGGTAAAATTCAACACCCTTAGGATGGGAGTTTGGTTCATGCACTTCTTCATCTGCTCAAAGGCTTCCTGTTGCGCGTTCCCCCATGTAAAAGAGTGATCTTCTTTGGTGAGGTGGGAGAGTGGGGCAGTGATGAGGCTGTAATCTTTGATGAATCTCCGACAAAATACTGTGAAGTCAAGGAACTCCCACACTTCTCTTATAGTTTTCAGTACAGGCCATCTTTGGACGGCTTCCACTTTCTTAGGGTCCACTTTGATTCCATCTGCTCCTACAATAAAGGCTAAGAACTCCAACTCTTTCACAGCGAACTCACATTTTTCCGGCTTGGCATATAACTGATGCTACTGCAATTTCTCAAAAACTCGGCGTAAGTGCTGCTTGTGTTCTTCTAAGGTCTTGCTGTAGACTAGGAGGTCATCTATGTAGATAATGACAAAGATATCTATCTCCGGTCTAAAGACTCCATCCATGAGGCCACAAAATGTGCCTGGCCCATTGCTTAGGCCGAATCCTAATACTAACCACTTAAAACTACCATATCGAGTGCAGAAGGCTGTCTTTGGGATATCTTCTTCGGCTATGCGGATTTGGTGGTATCCTGATCTAAGATCAATACGGCTGAAGTACTTGGCCCCGTACAGTCTATCTAAGAGGTCTTCCACTATGGGCATGGGGTATTTGTTTTTTATGGTGATTTTGTTAAGGGCCCTATAATCTACACAGAGTTTAAGTCCCCCATCCTTCTTCTTTACAAATAGCACTGGGGCACCAAAGGGAGATTTGCTAGGGCGAATGAATCCTTGTTCTTCTAGTTCATGTAGTTGCTTCTTCAGTTCCATGAGCTCAGTGTGGTTCATGCGATAGGGAGCTCGGGACGATGGGGCAGACCCTGGGATCAACTCAATTTTGTGATCCATATCCCGCCTGGGTGGTAGACCCTTGGGTAGCTCGGTTGGCATCACATCTTTGAATTCTTTAAGTATTTCTGCCACCTCTGTGTTCCTGTTCTGTTGTTTGGGTTTCTTGATATTTTCTTCTTCTTCAATTGGTTGGATCATACACAGATAGATCATATCTCCTTGTTTGACTGATTTTTCGACTTGCTTGGCACTGCATGTCATGATACGTGGCCTGATAACGATCCCTTGGACCGATGCATTTTGGGTCTGGTCCTTTGGTTGGGTTGTAGTTGGTTTCACTGTTTGGCATGATAATCCTCGTTTATTCTCCTTCATGTCCACTTTGATTGGGGTCCTGCCAGGCAGTTGCATTCTTTCACATGGTACTCTAACACCTTCTCCTTGCATATCTAGCATCATTTCATTTACACCTTTACCAAACATTGCAATGACATACTTGTCATAGAATTCCAAGCCCAGTATCACTTCAAAATCATCCATGGGGATTACTAAGAAGTTGAGTTTTGCTTTCCACTTGTCAGCTTCTACTTGGACTGCAAAGACTTGTTTCACTTCCTTGGCTTCTCTTTGTGTGAATGTACTATTAATCATGCTGGGGCCTTCGACAGCTTTAATCCATGTTTTGCTGCACACCCTAGTGTCATGAAGTTGTGTGTTGCTCCTGTGTCCACCATGATAGGTTGGTCTCCTTCGCCCACTCAGCCTTTGATGTATAGATGGTGAACTGCCGCTACTTTGGCTGCCATGCAATGGGGTCGGGTGCTAACTGACCCTACCCTTGGGTGGTCCATGCTTTCTTCACTCCCATTTGGGATTTCTTGGATACGCGGTGGTTGTGGTTCTTCTCCTCCATATGCGCTAGTTGCATTCACCCTTGATCCACTTGATGAAGCTGTATCTTCTATTGGGCATCTATTTTGGTAGTGTGGACGGGCATTTGAAGCATCTGATTCCAACGGACGGCCCTGGGGGTTTCCACCATGATGTATTTGATCCTGCGGGCCCATACGATGTGCTAGGGGTTGGCTTGTAGTGATTGTTTCTCCATCTTCCTGTTGCTCCTCTTGGTACTAAAGCAGTTTGGGACACGGCCGTAGTGGCGGTGGTGTTTTGGCTCCTTGTATCTGTGAATGCCCCTCTAGGGGCGTTGGGCCTTTGGTTCCATGAGTTGTTGTTGAACCTGTTTTGGTTCCCTTGTACTGTTCTTTTGCCTTCTAGGTCCACTAGTCGTTCGACCATTCTCATGGCTTCTGCTAAGCTTGTTGGCTCTCGTCTCTCCACATCTCTTCTAGCCCATTATTGCATCCCAAACAAAAACCCATGTAATTTAGTGTCTGTATCCATGTTTGGTAGTTGCAGCATGATTTGCCTATATTTGCTGACATATTCTTTCATCTTCCCCTGTGTTTGCTTGAGGTTCCTCCATTCATCTCTCACTTTGAATTTCTCCATCTTTGGAATGAAGTAGTCCTTCAATTCTTCCTGGAGTTCTTCCCACAAAAAGATGGTGTGGCCTTGCTCTTGTTCCAGTAGGTACCATCTGGCAGCGTCCTCCTCCAAGTAAATGGCTGCCACCTTCGCCTTCCTGTCTTCGATTATTCGTGAATACTTCAAGTACCTATCCACCTCTACGATCCATTTCTTCAAAACCAACCCATCTCTCTCTCCCTTGTACTTGGCTGGTTAGAGCATCTTGAACTTTCCATAATCATCTTCTGAACTATCACTATCTTCCTCCTCTTTACAGTGGTACTTCTTCTTCTTCTTCTTGTCTTTCTTTTTACTTCCTAATTCTACTACTTTCTCCTTCTCTTTTCTTGTATCTTGCGCCCTCCTAGATGTCTCCTCTCTACCCATTCTATCCATCTCCTCCTGCATTCTGTGTCTTTTCTCCTCTTCTTGTTGTTGTATCACCCATTCTCTATAGCCCTGCTCCACTTCTAGTTTTTTCTTCATTTCTTCCTCCTCTTCCTTCATCTGCATGTTCCTCCATATTAACTCCAGCATGCTTGACATACCATCTAATTGTCTTTCTAGTCCGGCCACTTTCTCCTCTTGGGCCACTCTCCATTCTTGCCCTCTACTCTTCTTCCTCTCCTCCATTGTTGGGAGGGTGACGTTCTCCCTTTCGTCCTCCATGTGGTTGGTGGTGGTGTCGACGCGGGGAAGCCGCGTTTTGCCTGTGGTGGTGTGGGTTGTTGTAATGAAGGTCCTAGACTGCCATAAAATCTAACTATGGAACAATGGAAAATGAAGAAATCACTACATTAACCTATGGTGAAAACATGAATACAAGAAAGGATTCTTGGAACACACCCCAAGCTAGTGCCATGGAAACTCACCTCCATGTAGGTGAAGGACAAGAAAACTAATGTGGCTACCAAGAAAACTTACATGAATAACATGTCCAAATGGCAAAAGGCCCCTAACTATGGCTAGGGCTGCCTATTTATAGCAAACCCTAAGCCCTAGACCTCTAGTTTTATCGCAAAGGCATTTAGCCTGCTGTCATTGTTTGCCATTGGCCTTATTTGCTTCATTACAAACCCTCCCTGCCTCAATTAGCTTTGTCCTCAAAGCTGCAAATGGGAAGATATTACAATGGATATGTCATGAATGTCCGAAAGCACAATTTGAAGAAGATTCCATGGTCCAAGAAGCTGATGGCTGCCTGCATGTTGCTCATGCTGTCCATAGAAGGGCAGTGATAGAAAAAGAGTCATAACTTCTTAAATATAGCTCCAAATCCAACAAATGAGGTGTCATTTTGAAGAATGCACCTAGAAGCATCATATCCAATCATCAAATGATGACTTTGATGATGTCAGACCATTTATTTTCATGACAGTAATTTAATACAGCAAGCTGTATTAAACAATGAGCTCATGCTTCTTCAACTGTTTTTTTTTCCCCCATAAACCATGTCAAAAATCAATGAAGACAAGCTGTCAATCAAATTTGCAGGTCAAGGGATGTCAAATCATCATCCAATCATCCATAATAACCTCCGGGATCATATGGAAATCCTCCAAAACAATGGTCACAACCTCTCGGGTCATATGGAAATCCATCCAAATTTTCATAATCATCAAGATAAATCCCTAGATCATAAGGAAATGACACATCAAAGTCATATGTCATATCAGCCCCATAACCAAAAGCATACACAGTCGAAATGCCATCATAAGGTAGTCACAGTCTATGATCATCTATAGGCTGATGATGATCAAGGATAGGCTGATACATGTCTTCATCATTACCCCATGATAACTCATCATCATGCACATATACATTGTTGTTCATATCTGCAACAAACTCTTCTTGTGCACTATCTTCATTTGAATCTGCATACTCTTGCTCTTCATCTTCAGCTGCATCATCTTGCTCTTCAACTTGGTCATTTGAATCATCTTCTTCTTCTTGATCTTCCAAGTATGCTTGCTCTTTACAAATTTCTGCATGCATTGCATTAAGAGACATTTCCCTAAGCTTTCCCACTACATTTTCAACTTTATTATCAACATCTTTATCCTCTTCTTGCTGTCCATGACAAACTTGCACTTCCACTTGAGATACATTTACATTAGAATCCTCCAATACAAGGGCTGTAGCAAAGTGACTATTCCTGCAGTAACTCTCATGATTAGGAGACCATTGACCCTCACATTTATAGCATATGAGTTGTCTTTTCATTTCCATCAGCTCTTGATGAGGTATAAGCTTTCTTCGGGTGCCAAAAGGAGTAGGCCGTTCTAAGATAACTGAAATTCTAACATGCTGTGCCCTGCATACATTTGGATGACCAATAACATTCTTCTCTCCACATTTGTAGCATAGACCTCTAGAAGTGAGATCATCCAACATACGGCTTGATAAGTAGGTACCATGAACATTGTTGAAGGAGAAAGGACGGGTCAGTACTTCTTCTTCCTCATGATAATCCATGACATAAGCTGGCTGTCCTTGGTACCCTGCATAGTGTGTGCCATAGGCATTATTTGCACCCATATCATGCTCATATGCATAAGATTGATGCTGCCCACCATTCATGCATAATGCACAAGCTTCATACTACTCATATGGATCATTATATGCATGATTATCCACCCTTCCATCAAAATATCCATGTCTGTCTCCCATTTTATACATGCAGTCTGAGTATACAGCAGTGGAAAATCCTCAATAACTTGAGCTCCAATTGTCCAAATTGAGTGCTTTATGGCTTTGTTTGAAGCTTATACAATACTCTTTCAAATGAGTTATCAAGCTCTGCAAATGGATAAGTATAGACAATTCTGGAAATGCTTTTTGTTGTCAGCCAGACACACTCTGTAAAGAGTGAATGCCTTGTTTCAAGTGTCTTTTGTACTTCTCATCAAAATTTGAGCAAATATCCAACACCAAAACACTCAAAGGAGTAGGGAAGAGCTGTAGGGTATTGAAATAGATGAAAATAACCTCTGCAATTCCAAAACTGAAGCAAATCTTGCTTAAGAATACCCAAGAAATGGTCAATATGAATCCAAGTCAAGGTTCACTGAAAGAGACTCTCTTTTGCCCATAGGAAAGCCAATGAACATGTATGCCCTATTCATACCCCTACATACATCAAAGTACTAACTCTTCCAAAGTATAGGGCTGAAGTAGATTGTATTGTACATTCATTGCATACTCATCCCTGCATTCCATTTGTCCAAGAGAGAATACATCTTGCTGCCATTCTTCATTACCATGTTGCATCCATAACATTGAACCATTTGTCCATAGATGTTCATTGATCAATTTCCATTGATCAAACAACCAAATACTTGAGTATCATACCCTTGAGAATGCTCCATCGGTCTATGCTGTCCAAGTTCTTCAACCTTCAAGAAATGGTCATGGATATTTTGATGTGGGCAGCAGTGAATTACAAACTCCTTTTGAATGCAAGGCTTTTCCCTGATATGAAGTTGACTAGCATGCATGCCATATTCTCAAGCAGTACACCAAAGCAAAATACATTTGTCCATGAAATCTGCTGCATAAATCACACTTCTGTTGCTGGTTATATATATGAGGAACCTTTAGGAAGCATCAACGGCCAAAAGCCCCATTATCAAGATGAGGAAATTTGAGAATATCAGCCCGCCTCTTCCTCACGCCTTTGTTGGCCTGAAACACAGATTTCTAAGCTGCAGCCTTAATCCACTGATGATCTGCAGAACTCTTATAGCTGCTTGTTCTGTCTCTATCAACTTGCTCTGAATTGCTCACTGTTACTAGAGTAGTTACTGTAGGCTTAAAGCATGCTTGCTAGTTGGCTGAATACACGCTGGTAAAAGCTGGTTGATCATGCCAATGTCATGCCATAAGAGTGCCGCCTCCTGGAATTCATAACTCCTGCCTACTTGTCTTTATCTTGCTTTGTCAAAAGCCCTGTCAAAGGCTAATAAACCTTGTAGATCTGAGATCGCGGCTGCTCTTCCTTTGATAAATGAGGTTGTGATCTAGTTCTATAGCTGAAAAGGATGTAGCCCTTGTGTCTAATTCTTGCATCAATGATGACACCCTTGAATAAGAAATAGCATTAAGCTGGACAGACACATTCCTTTGCTCAACAGAAGCATCATCCACTACCGCATTAGCAAGGGAGTGATGAAGCTTCTGCCATTCGTGTGTGTCCTTCTCTTGCCTCGCAGCGGAAGTCACATCTGTCGTACCTTCCCCAAGCATTCGACATCACCAGTTGTGCATTAGTACCGGTGATGTACAAATCTTTATATCCCAACGCCTTCAACTTTTAGGAGCAATGATGATCATGTGCTCTACTTTAGGACTGAAATTTCAGAAACATATGCTTGCATAATGGCATGCCCCTGGTCTATGAAAAGATTGCCAAGACAATTCTTGCAAAGCTACAAAATGGGACTTCCACAGAAGGATTGCGAGCTTCTCGGCCTTTGACAGGAAAGAACCCCATTAGCTACAGTGCTTTTGCATTTCAAGACCGCAATATTGAGCATTGGTCAAAACCACAGAGAAGGTTGCATTGCCATGAACCTGCGGCATCTTTCCGATGGTTGCTGAAGGGAAACAAGTGTGAAATTAAGATATGATTCGTCTTCTAATCTGCAGATTGTTCCATACTTGACCTGATGAATGAATTCGGTGATCAATACTATGCTTCAATGTTACTCTCTGGTCATCCAGACTGAGTAGACGGAACACGTCAGGCAGGCCATGATCATTAGTAGCCCAGCCAAGCCACCGATGAAGCAGCAGAACTACACATCTGCAGAGGCCATGGCGAGTCTTGAGAAGAGGAGAAGGAACGACCTCGCGAGGAGAGGCAAAGGCTCCACACAAAGAACACAGATAAACCTTCAATAAACCTTCATCCAGATATCATTCTGATGGCTCTTTTCGAAGACTTTCTCTTCTTCCTCTGATGAAGACATACCAAGCTCGTTCGTTCGCTACCAGGGTTGCCGTCATCCCTTTTAGGGGAAATGACATTCAAGATGCCGTCGACACAACCAGATTGTGTGGACTTGACACTTTGGATAGTTCCTGATGAAGAGCCATCGTAGTTGATCTCCAAGCGCAGCTTACAGAGTCTTTCCCGATGTGGACAGGCATGACTATGATACGGAAATTTTCCTACCAGACAATGTGAGGTTTGATGCGATCATTCTCTCCATAGGTTGAAATAGGAATTGTAGTTGATCAACAAGAAGCTTGAGATGAGGTACAAAAGCTCAAAAATCTTCATGATCACAAGCAATACAGCACCTTGAATTTTTGGCACAAGCAGCGTGAGTGCATGCTAAAGTACAATGAGATCTAGAGGTGGCTAATAAGCCATTTGAGTACTCAATGGAAAGCTTAGAGCATGGAGGCTTAAGCTATCAGATCCATTTTGACAGTAGAAATCATGGGAGAGAGAGAGGATGGAGATTTTGGCTATGGAGGATGAAGAGAGCTTGAAACGGGAGAGAGAAAGACTGTGTCTGAAAAGTAAACCCTTCCCTCTCAAAAGTAAACCCCACTAAACTCAACCTCAACCCAAGTTACCACTGGATAGTGCCAAGATCCACCATCTTTAACACAGTTTGAAGTAGTACAACAACATGACTACCTAGTCACTGTCAAGTAGAAACCAAACCATGTAACTGTGTCTTCAACTCCAGTTACGCAAAAATTATGTCTATAACCAGATCTTCCATGAAAATGACCTCCCCAACCAGATCATAATCATGAAAATGATGGAATTAAAACCTGCCTTGGATCAAAGCAAGGCTCTGATACCATTGTAATGAAGGTCCTAGACTGCCATAAAATCTAACTATGGAACAATGGAAAATGAAGAAATCACTACATTAACCTATGGTGAAAACATGAATACAAGAAAGGAATCTTGGAACACACCCCAAGCTGGTGCCATGGAAACTCACCTCCATGTAGGTGAAGGACAAGAAAACTAATGTGGCTACCAAGAAAACTTACATGAATAACATGTCCAAATGGCAAAAGGCCCCTAACTATGGCTAGGGCTGCCTATTTATAGCAAACCTTAAGCCCTAGACCTCTAGTTTTATCACAAAGGCATTTAGCCTGCTATCATTGTTTGCCATTGGCCTTATTTGCTTCATTACAGTTGTGCCGTGGGGAAGTCGCGTCACGTCTTCAGACGGTGGGGTGTCGAGGTTGGGGCGTCATGCTGGGGCCGACGCGTCGGGGGGGCGTTGCGACGTGGGGCAACACGCTGTGGGTCGTTACGACTTCGATTTCTTCGGGGCACTGGATCTTTCCTCCTGCTTCCGTGAGCACTCCTTCACTCCGAGCAAAAGTCACTCTGATACCAAGTGTGATAAGCCTGCACTCGTTACGCACTCAACACGGCACAGAAAGGTAACACGATATATAAGCTCAAGGTATACTCTTGTATTATTCAATCCAAAAAGCGAGACAACATAGACACATTTCACGACTACACCCTCGTGATGCCACATATAAAAGGGTTCACCACTGGGTATAGGGAATCACACGTAGAGTGAAAACAAGGCAGGGCTTTGAGTCACTACTACTCCCTATATAGGTGCAATCGGTAGCAACGACATGGTATAGCTACAAAGCCTTTACAGGGGAGGGGGTTAAAATACCATCACTTTACGAGCATCCTAAATGACCCGCACTTCGGAGGCCCTAACTAGGATTCGCATAGGAAAAAAAAAATCGTACGAGGTAGTTCGCGTCTCCTGAAACGATAAAAAGAATTCACGTCCTCCCTTTGGAGCCTTGGTCCCTAATGAAAGTTTTTCCTTTCCAATGCTCCACGGCTATGGCGACGAGTACGCACTGTTGAGTTGGAGCACCTCTCATTTCTTTTTGCATCATCAGAGAGTCGTATTCCAAGCGCTTTCCGTCCACTCGATTTTGTATGCGACGTATATCTTCTGGCGATCTCTCGCTTCTACGGGCGCAGGCTCTCGTCCTCCTCCTCCTCCTCCTTGGCCGCAATGGCGTTCCCTCCTTCATCCTCCGTTGAAACCCTAGATGCTCAGGATTTGAAGCATGGATTCAGCAGGCCTGAAATGTATAAAGAATCTCTGGCAGGCACCGTCCAGCTGTATGAGAAACACGTCTTCTTGTGCTACAAAGAGCCTCAGAACTGGCCGTCTCATGTGGAGAACTCCGACAAGCATCCTTTTCCCCGCGCTCTCGCAGCAGCCATTAAGGCTCGGAAGAATGACATGCCAAAGAAGGTCACGCACAGAAAACCTTTACCCCAGATTTTTAAAATGGCATCGTCTAGAAAAGTTTGTGATTTCAATTCAGTGTTATGACAAGACAAGCCAACGGCTTGCTGGTTCAACGGATCTATATTTTCATTTTCAGAGCTGAAACACACTTCTTATAAGGGAATTGATGAAGGCTAGGTAACTCGTTTACCTGTATGTTATAGTTTTTGTCTAAAACAAGAGGAATGCAAATCATGGTAAATTGTTGAAAATTTGTGAAGGATTCATTTTTATTAGTAGCTATCTCTCTCACCTGCTTCAATCATCTCCTTCAGCGATCCGTTCTAGCTGACCTTGACATGCCTCTCATTGCCTGATAGCATACAACTTTAACGTGATCCAACATATGTTTTCGAAATTTATTGCTTCAATTCCTGTCTGTGAAGTAGGCTTACAGTAGTTCTTTTGATACTGTGTAACGTGAGGAATACTTGTCCAAATTTGTTTCCTTTTTTTTTGGGGGGGGGGGGGGGGGTTTGGGGGATAATCTGCTTGATTTCAGAATGGGATTTGTAAGCAAGTCTCATGTGTTTGTCCATTGGAAGCAAGTAAAGTTTGAAATTTCTATGTGCGAATCAGACTGTTTTCTTGACTTTTGACAAGTAAGGGACCATGCTTTCATGCGTTTAAGTATGGAGGATGAATCACTTGAGATTGGTTAAAATTTACTTCCGTCACATTCTAGAGGTTCTTTGAGTATTGAGTTGTTTGCAGTTCACTTGGCGGTTACATCCTAGGCAAAAAACTAATGCTTTAGGGCTTAAAAGAGGGGATTGTCTCACCTGAGTGAAATTTGATCAAATAAGTATACATGGCAACTTGCATTTCGGAGTTTGTTTGTGTAGTTCCAGAACCCTCTTCTGAAGCGCTATTTGAATGACTTGGACAGACACGGCTTACCATTTGTGAAGGTGGTGATGAACTTGATGGTGATGTACTTATTTTTCCTAACATGATCTGTTACAAGTGAGTTTCCAGAGTCTGTTGGTAGTATGTTATTGGCACTCTTGAATATCATTGGCTAATATGCTCAAGAGGCTGTCAAAGTTGCTTCAGTCCTCTTAATACAGGAAGTATTGAAAACTTTCAGGGGATTGACAAGGGCAGATGTGGAAAATTTTGTGGAGGAGGTTCTTGTTCAAGAGCAAGAGTGGTTGTCAAAGAAGGCAGAAAAACTCAAGGGGTCTCATGTTTTTGTCTGTACCCATGCCAGCCGTGACATGCGTTGTGGTTTATGTGGGCCTGCTTTAATCAAGAAGTTCAAAGAAGAAATCTTTAGTCGTGATTTGAACGGTCATGTGTTTGTAAGACCTTGTTCTCATGTGGGTGGTCACAAATATGCTGGTAACATTGTGATATACAGTCCAGATGCGTCTGGAGAAATTGCTGGCCATTGGTAAGTCTGTTATAATGCCCATGAGTTCAATAACTATTGCTTTGCTTTTTGTTTGAATCTTCTTACAGCAAATTGTTTCTTACCATATTAGGTATGGGTACGTTACCCCAGATGACGTTGCTGTTTTGTTAGATGACCATGTTGGCAAAGCTATTATTGTTGACAAGCTTTGGAGGTTTGTTATCAATATGCCTGTTCTTATGTGATGTTTTAAGGCGCTGGTGTCTGTTCTTTCTATAAAATAAAAGTTAAGTGTTGTGAGGCAGAAATTTTACATGGTAACTGTAGGTTGAGTTTAGGCAACAAACTCTTAAGCTCAATGTCCATATGGTATGAGATAATAACCATCATGTAACTTGTTTGACAATGTCTTTGTTGACTTGCAAATGCATTGTATAATTCGTCTCTCAAAGAGAATGTATGATTTTTTGCACTGGATCTATTATTAAGTGAGGACTTCATGACTGTTGTCATGATTTTACATTTATACATGAAGTTATGCCTACAAAGTTAGATGAGGAACTTTGTCTAGATTCCAACGTCTTTATGTGACTTAACAACAGAATTGCAAAGTTTACGCGAGACCATGACGAAATCAAATCCCCTAGTTGCAGTCTGCGGCCCCCATGGCAAGGGTTAAGAGCCTGGTAAGGACTTTGATTGAGAAATAGAAATACACGTACACAACTCTTTTTTTTTTCCCGGGGGGTGAAACCACTATTCATTGTTTCATTAAGTCCAAACTTTACAAGAAGAATAGACTTCATCATAAAATTGTTAGCAGAGTATTTGTCAGCTCGTGTGTGAGTCTAAGCTTGATCTGGGCTGGGCATTTTTATTAGGTATTTTAGGTATTTTTCTAGTGTGGCATTTTATGCCAGTGGAGCATTTTATGCACCAGTCGGCCAGCTTTAATGCTGTTCGACCAGCATTATTGCTCCCCACTTTTTCAGTCTATATATACTCAGTGGCTCCTCCTTAGTCATCATCATCATCTTCACCATCTGCAGACTCTGTGGAGAGAGGAGCCAGTGCCAGTGCCAGTGCCAGTGCCCACACAGCCAGTGACTCACTGTTGTATGCGAGTGTCTCGTGTTCAGATATATGGATTCCATTTCCCGTGCATACATCTGAGTTCTCATCTGTATCGTGTTCTTTTCTCTTTTTGTCTCGTGTTTCAGCAGTTTATTTGAGCACATGTTTATGCTTCCACCGTTGCTCCACTTCTGACATGGTATCAGTTTTCAGGATTTGTGTTTTTGCTGTGTTTTCTTGCTGATTTCAGGACTGTTTTGTACCCCTGCTGATTAGACGACTGCTGTTGCAGCCAGGCGACCTGTTTTAGGGCTGTTTTCAGCCTGCGTTTTTTGCAGTTTTGCCATCGCCTGCTGCCTACGCACCCTCTGCTGCCTGCGTTTTTCATCTGCAGCTGCTGGCGATAGTTTTCTACCCGTTTTTCTCCAGTTTACAGCCTGCGTTTTGCTGATTCAGCGTCTCTCGTGGCTGGGTGACTGTTACTTCAGGCCGTTTTTGCTGTTTTTGGCAGTTTTTGACTGATTTTTTTGACTTTCTGCAGCAGCTTTTGTCTTCTATTGATCAGATTTTGGATTATATTGCATGTGAACTCTCATTTTCTGCCGTCTGTGCTTGTATTTTGGCTGTGTTTCCTCTCTAAATTCCATCTCTTCTCTA
Organism: Lygodium microphyllum; assembly: GCF_053477565.2. Taxonomy (NCBI): domain Eukaryota; kingdom Viridiplantae; phylum Streptophyta; class Polypodiopsida; order Schizaeales; family Lygodiaceae; genus Lygodium; species Lygodium microphyllum. The sequence goes on from NC_141147.1 coordinate 137,036,334, forward strand.
CTTCTCTTCTTATCCTCTCCATATGGCTCCTCCGTGCACTTCCACTGATGATAAGTTACATGGACCTGATTATCTCACATGGAGTGCTGTCATGAAAGCTTGGTTTGTGCAGAAGCCGTTATGGTACATCGTCTGTGGAGCTATTCCTCAACCTCTCCGTCCTTTTCCTCTTCCTGAAGACTTTGATGAGGACAACCCTGAGGAAGCGGTGCTCACATGGGACTCAGACGATGCCCGTGCTTACTTGGCGTTGCTTCGGTGTATTTCTAAAGCGGTCTTACCGGCGGTTACCTCCTGTAGGACATCTCCTGAAGTATGGCAGAAGTTGCAGCAGATGTACGAGGCACCTTCCACCATGCGGGCCGTCACACTTTATGGCCAGCTCCAGCAGATGACGTTTGAGCCAAAAGATACTATTCAGTCTTTTCTTCGTGTTACGTAAGTACAGGACCAGCTTCGGCACATGCAATCTGCTCTTCCCGAGGCGCATCTCGTCGGGACGGTCCTCTACAAGCTCCCCCCGGAGTTTGATGGAGTGGCCAATGCTTTGTGGGCGTAGACATCATCGACTCTTGTCAGTTTTACACATATGATCTCGATGCTTCTTGAGCATGAGACATCCTTGAGATTACAGGGGCGGCTTCCGGCACATTATGGAGGCGAGGCTTATGTCGCTTCAGAGAGGGGTAACGGGAAGAAGAAGTCGAAGGCCCAGTGTTACCACTGTGGCAAGAAGGGACATTTGCGGAAGGATTGCAAGACGTTAGTGGCTTCCAGGAAGGAGCAGAAGACGAAGCGGGATGTTGACTCTACCGATGAGTTCTCTTCTTCATCCGACTCCGATCCTACGACCAAGGTGAAGTCCAAGGCGCGGAAGGGATCCTCTTCTTCGGATCGCGGAAAGGGCTTGGTGGCCCCTTCCTTGGTTGCTTTCTAGTGGTGGTGATGAGGTCATCCCTCACGACTCTCTTGTGCCAGAGAGGGAGTGTGAGCGGATGTTCAGATGGGGCAGCCGCGCCTCATCTATACTTTTATACAGGTGCACAGGTTCCAGAGAGGGACGTCCTTGACGCATCGACTTCAATCTGGCGGAATCAAATCCTGGAGCTGGGATTGACATCCAGGTTCATGATGAGCTGGTTATCTGACAGAGAGCGGGAGGTTTTCGTCTGAAGCTCACATGAGGGGACACTTTGGCGGTCTGACCAAAGGCGGGGAATCCATGGTCACCTATATTCAGGGGCATTTTTACCAGGATGGTCTTGTATGCTACTGCGAGACATTGGTGATGGACACAGAGACATGCTATGATCTTCTCTATTTTCAGGTGTTTGGTACGATTGACATCGACATCAGGTTCTCTCCGAGGCACCTTGGTGGTGGCTTGATCACCCACTACTTGGGTATCCATGGTTCTACTTGGTGGTTCTATGTTGTATAGTTTCTGATCCTTTTTCATTATACTATTGTATTGTATCAAATCACCCATGATCTGAGAGAGGATGTTAGCAAAGTATTTGTCAGCTCATGTGTGAGTCTGGGCTTGATTTGGGTTGGGCATTTTTATTAGGTATTTTAGGTATTTTTTTGGTGTGGCATTTTATGCCAGTGGAGCATTTTATGCACCAGTCGGCCAGCTTTAATGCTGTCCGACCAGCATTATTGCTTCCCACTTTTTCAGTCTATATATACTCAGTGGCTCCTCCTCAGTCATCATCATCATCTTCACTATCTGCAGACTCTATGGAGAGAGGAGCCAGTGCAAGTGCCAGTGCCCCCCCACCAGTGACTCACTGTTGTATGCGAGTGTCTCGTATTCAGATATATGGATTCCATTTCCCGTGCATACATCTGAGTTCTCATATATATCGTGTTCTTTTCTCTTTTTGTCTCGTGTTTTAGCAGTTTATTTGAGCACATGTTTATGCTTCCACCGCTGCTCCACTTCTGACAAAAATTTATTCAAAGAATTGAGAAATAGTGGTAAAGCATATCCATAGCAGAAGCGTATAAATCTCCAGCATGGTGTTTTTACTGTGAATGTCTAAAATAGACATAGGGCTGAAATGATGGAGACGAGTGGGGCGAGCGTTGAAGAGCTGTCCCTGATAGGACAACGAGAAAGTATTGAGGAGTCCCCCATAGGAGGGTGAGAGCATTGAGGGCGAGTGGTGCAAGTGTTGAAGAGCTGTCTCCGATGAAGAGCCCTCCCCCATAGGAGGGTGAGAGCATTGAGGACGAGTGGTGCAAGTGTTGAAGAGCTGTCTCTGATAGGACAGTGAGACAGCCTCATGGATTTTGAGAGTGGAGTGTGTTGGTTCATGCTTCGGCTCTCCGAGCCATACTTGTACAACCGTCTACTTAACTACTATAATAAAGATTTAAGGATCACTTCCATCTTTTTGTGTTCTTTCATCTTTTGCTAAGTTGTGTGAATTAGGACCTAGTGTCTTATAGAAAGACCATCCAAAAATATCCTAGTTTTTTGGCAATAGCAAGGTAGAGATGATACTGTCTCGTTTGTATGTGAGCATATGAATAATGAGATGATGAGTTAAGGTAGTACAACATTTTGTCAAGTTTTTCCATGGCAAATATCCAAACCATGCATCTCCAAAAGTAAAGCCTTTTAAAAAATTTACGTAGATTTGATTTCCATCAAGTTCAAGATTTAATTTAAAAATTTAAAGATAAAAATTAAGTGTAGCTTACCTAATTATCATTAAATTAGAAATAATCATACATAAATTTAAAAAACTCTTAGATAATTAAAATAAATTACAAAAAAACTAAATAAGAGGTTAATTTTATATTCTCTTAGGACATTTTTCCTTTTTAGATCTTATCATTTTGATGCACAGTTTGACTATTATTAATTTTTACGTATTTGCAGGTATTTTCCTTATGTGTTTTTGCTATTTTTCCATGAAAACATACTCTCTTCTCATTGGAACTATGTTTTCACTGGATAGCCCTCTACGATTCATATTTCTTGTTATTACTTTTTGAGTGTGTTTTCTTACATGTTTTTGCTGTTTTTTCCTTATGAATGCGCCCCACTGGCATTGGCACCGTGTTTTGACCAAAGAGCCATATCGAGCCCTTTACCCAAACATTTTTTCTTTTCATTGCACTCTGTTCTGACTCATAAATTCTCCCAAATTAATTTTTGATTCATTCTGTGTGTGTGTGTTTTTTTGACATTTTTCCATGTGATCCCACCCCTTTCACGTCTAGCTTGTGTTCAAACTAGATAGCCATGTGCAGCTCAACATCTTGGATACTTTATCTCCCAATATTATTTTTTAAGTGTGTATGCATGTACTTTTTCACTTATTTTCCATATGAATCGTGCCTTATCGAGAAAGGGGTGAAATTTGAAAAAAATGAATGTCCTCCATACTAATGCAACAGTCCAAGTTTTCACTTAGTCTACGTCCTTTCGTGCCATATGTCACTTCATACTCATATGAGTTTGACAATTCATACCTATAACTGTTACTAACTGATTCTCTTGTCCTAGTTGGAATGATTAAATGAACAACTGAATAATATGGTTGTACAAGCCTTTTAAGCCTAAATCCATTAACTGTAGGCTTCAACACATTTCCCTGCAAATCTTTTACTAAGAATGTGCCCTAACCAATATCCTTGAATATCACAAATGGGCATGTATATCAAAGTTTTAATTTGCTGTGAAATTTTCCAAGTCGGAAATTATAAACTACAACCCAATCTCCTGGTTTGTTAGCTTTAACCTCTGAAAAGGCACTAACAATAAATGGTGCAAATAAGGGTGTTATTTCTCCAAATGGGTCTATGACGCATATGAAGTGCATGAATGTGACATGCAACCATGTAAAGATAATAATTGACAGGTCTCATTGATCACATCATCAATGTGTAGGATTCCCAATTTTAGGAGATTATGAGGTTTGACAGGTTCTCGAATTGGTAATGGTTCTTCAAGACACAACAATGCAACACTTGGCTGCATTATTTCTTTTTTGCAAAGAGTTACCTTGTAAAGGAGGCTTGCTAACCATTGACTATGAGATAACATTATGTTCTGGTCTTGTAGTAACAAGTGGAGTAAGGATAGCCTAGAAATTCCCCCTTGAAGTGACCCAATATTGCTTCCTAGTGGCCCACTATGCAACGACAATATGCCTTAGTTTTCTTGTTAACATACATGGCTGCTATCTTAGTTGCTCAAGGCTCTTTGTGCTGAAAGAAAGGAACCAACAATGTAGCTTTCTTGGCCAACAGATAATCAACATGAAGTATATTTAGGCCTCCATGCATATTGGAAGCATATATTAAATGCACCTTCAATAATTGCGAAGCCTTGTCATTTGTACTAGTTTTCCAAAGAAGCTCTATATGCTCTTTGTGCTGAAACAAAGGAGCCAACCATATAGCTTTCTTGGCCAATAGATAATGAACATGAAGTATATTTAAACCCCCATGTGAAACTAGCCTTCCTTCTTGGATAGGGTGGTAAATAACCTGATTAAGCATTGATTACAAGAATCATGAAATTCACCTAAACTAAATTGCAAATATCACCACTTAATCGTGGACATTGGATACCTTGTTGGCCCAAAAAATTGGTGCTCCTTGTAGTATTTCTTTAGCTTCTATTAAAATTAGATGAAGTACATTGAGATTTGGCTCCAATCTCCTTCACTATCCAATGTCTCTTACAATAAAAATGAGTAGCAAGCCTTCAATCTGATTTGCCCCTTGATCTAGTAGGGGATTGAATTGACCCTTCGTTGGTCAAAATGAGCCCCAAATCCAATTGGCTTGTTGGCTTCTTGAAATCTCTAGCAATTCCTCGAATTCTAGCTGCTGTATTCACATACTAAGCCTTCAATTTCTTGGCATGAGACTCAAGGTGGTGCCAAAACCCTAAATTTTTACCGTAAATTAGGGTTACAGCAGCAAATGCTTTGTTACTCTTTATTAGGGCTTGAAAATGGTTGAGAATTGCTAAGGGAACTCTTGTAGAGAAGAGAGAAAGCTGAGGAGAGAGAAATCTCTGATTTTTATCATGAGAAAGTGGTCAAACGTGTTGCTGCTTTGCTAAAAATGGCTGAATGCAGCCCACCACCAATAGGAGTACCACATGCAATTGCTTGCCCCTATGGGCCCCAAACTTGTTGTCACTTACTTGTAGACAGCCTATAGGGGTTGCACCTCCAATGGCCTCTTGATCAGCTAGCAGTAGCTCTTTGATAGTCTCCAATGGTTGGGCTAATCACCAATGCTTGGAAAATTGCAGCAATAGCTCTCTCTCCTACTCTCCCAACCTTCACAATGTTGGAATGAGACGCCAACAGCCTCTAATAGCCTTTCCCTCACTTGCACGAGCAAGTTTTGCCCAAGTGGCACCCTTCTAACTAGTTTTTTCAGCCATTTAAACTAATATTTAGAATTAATAATTCTTGACCTTGTTTGGATAACTAGACAATGGGATCAAGAGGTGTGGCAACTATTGAGCTAAGAAATATCATTAGCCACTTAAACAGCCCCAAAACAACTTATTTTATGCCTATTTTAGGCTTATTTTACTTAAAACCCTAAAATGGGGCGTGGTATGAGAGAGTTAAGTGGGGGCTCCCAAGCTTTCTATAAATAGGTAGTCTACCCTTCACTCTCCCCAATCTCGTTTTTGCAGAATTTAGGTCTTTCAGCTTGCTGCCGACACCCTAGATGTGGAGGATATTGTGGTCCAAGCTGGCCATTGTTGTCTATAACAGTTTGGCACCTATTTCCAGCCTTCTACATGCTGTTCGGAGCTGATCTCAGCTAGGCGATTGCTGTTGAGGTATTTCCCTGCTGTCACCAACCTCTCCTCACGAACCTGCATGCATTTTGTTGTTGGAGCTATCGGTTGTTAGATTTTCTTTCTCCTCAGTTGTTGCCACCCTCTGCAGACTGTAGATGCCTTTGCTGGCTGTGCCTGGCAGTTTTCTCTCTCCTCTAGCTATCGCTCAGCCCTTACAGGCTATGTTTTGCTATTTTCTCTCTTGACATTGTGTTTATTGTATATTCTCTCTCCTTTTTGTTATCTGCATAAAATCCAACACTTACATTGCTGCGTTTGCTAGTGTTCGACATCCGAAGGTTGCCTTGTTGTGTTTTGGGATCCATTCGAAGTATGATACACTCTCCAACTCATTACCCTAGCCCTAATCCTCGAGATACAGGGGTTTGTGGTACAATATTCACTCACTACGTAGTGTGTTTGTTGTGTGAGCATTGTATATTCAGCAATCATTCACTTCATTATTCTCTATGTTCATTGTCTTTGAGTCACCCTAACCCTAATTATGTTTTGTGTTATCAGTTTGTGCACCAACTGAAGAGTGCACTTCTGCTATGATACAAAAAATACTACCTCTGGAATGACCTACCTTCATCCCCAAAAAATAAGACAATTGATAGAGGTCAGTTATGTCAAATGTGGAACTTAGTTGGGCTTTAATTTCTGCTATGATAGTAGAATTTGAGTCACTCAGAATTCAATCGTTTACATATAGCAAAATAGAGTTTACCTTCTCTAAAGTGATATGGACATGTAAGTTCGGGTCATAAGGGGCGGAATGGTATTAGTGAGTCCTAAGGAACTTGTTCATTCTCTAGAACCAAGACTGTGGTGCTTACTTTAGCCCATAACGAGCTTTCCGCTAACGAAAGACCTTGTATTTTTGGTCCTAAAGAGGTACACTTGTCATTGTACCCAAGAACGTTGTGCTCACTCTCCTCTCTACTCTACACACACACTCTCTCTCTCTCTCTCTGTGCTATGTGAAAGCATCGTGTATCTCGATCCTCGTGCTCTCTATCTTAACAAACTGGTATCAGAGCTCACAGGTCGTGCACGCTTTCTGAATTCATTAATAGTCGTCAGGTTGAGTGACAAATGAGCAGGAGCTTATAGTCGTGAGGCTCTGAGTGTCGTAGGTGACAAGAGTTGCAGGTTGTGGGCTGCAGACGTCACGCGAGCAGGCGATGGTAGCAGCTGGGCGCGATAGGGCAGCTGACTAGGCAGTGACTAGGCGCAGGTGTGGATAGTCGACAGGCGATTGTCGATTGTGTGATGGCTAGTCGACAGGTTGCGGGTGCCAGACGGGATGGATGGCATTGTGACCGGACGAAGTGAGCTGACGGCACATGTTGATAGGTCAACACGTTGAGTCCAAGATTCGATAAACGGACTCCTTTTTTGTCATTTTTTTTTTCAAATTCTTGAAATTTTTCCTTCTTCCCTTTTGCCGGGCATTCATATGCACAAGCACAATGTGCAATTTTGACATGGAAAAATTGGGGCTTTTCTCGGATTTGGGAATCTTAATGTAGAATTGGACAAAATTTGACTCAGAAATTGCAAAATCAGTGCACATTTGCCCGGGGATTTTGGGGCTTTTCACATTTTGGTGATTTTTTTTCAATTTCACTGAAATTTGTGCACATCGGACCCGAGAAATTTGGGGATTTGTCTAGATTTGATGTGAGCAAGACACAATAGTGATATTTGTCTCAAAATTGCAGGAATTTGTGACATTTTGCCTTCGACATTTGGGGGTTTTCATGTAGATGCAAGAATTGGGCTGAAATTTACCCAATTTCTTGACATTGATGCACATTGGACCCCATGCAATTTGGGGCTTTTGCTGTTTCGGCGAAATTTGTGTGCCATTTGGTCATTTTATGTACATGCGGGTTTAATTCCATGCAATTTGGACATCTAACACTTGGAAATTTAGGGTTTTGCTGAAATTGCTCTATTTTGGCAACATTAGCCTATTCTATGCATGTCGGAGACAGTGCAGATGTATGGTTGATGCTTTGAGCACAAAATTTTGGGGCTTTTGACCATGTGTGTCAAATTTTGTGCCCATGGGTGTATGTACAATAGAAATTGCAGCCAAAATTTGGGACTTATCATATAATGTGATGTTGCCCTTGAAACAGTTGTAATCAGTTGTGGAGGGCTGTAGCACAAGGTTTAGTGCTGCTGAAAATTTATTTGCAGACCTGAAATATCTGCTTTTACAGGGCTATTTATTGCTGGTTGGTACTTGCTTGTACTGTGGTCACTTGTGTGCAGTTTGGGCTTGCATTTGCTGAATGTTTTGGTCACATTTGGGTTGAAAATCATGGCTGGCAGCAGTGACATAAGTAATCTCATGCACATTAAGGAGCTTGAAGGAGCACATAACTTTGCAGTCTGGCAAAAACAGTGCTACAATATCCTGTTGTAGAAGAAGCAGGCAAAGCCGATTAAGACCAAAGGGGCAAAGCTGGCAAATATGGAATAGGAAGACTAGGATGAGTTAAATGAGCTTGCATGCTCAACCATCGAGCTATCGATTTCTGATGCCTTGGTGTTTAACATTGAAGGTTTAGATTCTGCCTATGCTATTTGGACTCGATTGGAAAAACTATATGCACAGAAGAGTGCCCCAATAAAAGTTTATTGGCTGAAAAAGCTTATGGATTTGCGTATGAAAGAGGGTATCAACAATGTCTACTCTCTTGAGCGAGTTCAACTCCATTTTCAGCCAGCTGGTTGTCTTGAAGTTCATGATTGATGAGGAATTTAAGGCTACTTTCTTGCTTTGGACTCTACCAGAGAGTTGGGATATATTCAGGACTGCTATGAGCAATTCTAATGCGATCCTTCTGTATGCTGATGTAGAGAGTGCTCTACTCATGGAAGAAATGAATCGGCAGAATAATGCATCCAGTAAGTCTTCCAGTGCTTTGCATACTAGGGGTAGATTACAGCAGAAAGGCAAATTTGATAGCAAGGGACGCAATAAATCACGTGGTAAGGATGTTGAATGCCATCATTGTGGCAAGAAGGGTCACTTTAAACGTGACTGCTACAAATGGAAGTAAGAGAAAGGAAAGGGCAATAAGGCAGATGATAGCAAGGAAGAGAAGGAAGAGAGTTAGCCTAAGAAAAGCAGTGTCAAAATTGAAGAGGTGAATGTAGTCACTCATGATAGCGACAGCGGGAATGACGTACTCTTTGTCTCTTCACACTTTAGTACACATGCTTTACTTGCAGATACGAATGATGACATGCATACTTGGATTCTAGATTCAGGTGCTTTCTTTCACGTCACCCCTCATCGTGAGTGGTTTTTTAACTATATAGGGGGTCGACATGGTGTTGTCCATCGTGGGGATAACTATGCATGCGACATTGCAAGTATTGCCAGTGTGCATTTGCAGTTTCAGCATGGTTTTGTCTTCACACTCCAACATGTACGACATGTATTTCAGCTCAAGAAGAGCTTGATTAGCACATGGCAACTAGATGACGATGGATTTCATACCACCTTTAGTGATGGGAAATGGAAGATTTGTAAGGGATCTAGAGTGATTGCCAGAGGTTGTAAAAGTGATACCTTGTATCCTCTCCATGTATCTAGTGTGAGTGATCACGTTGTTGCCGTGATCGAGCAGCCAAGTGTTTCTTTTTGGCTTGGCCGGTTGCGACACATGAGTCAAATTGGAATGAAAGTGCTTTCTCGTTTGGGTTACTTGCCTTGTCTTTGTTATGTTGATTTTAGGCATTGTGAACATTGTGTTTATGGTAAACATGCACAGACGTCTCATAACTAGTCTCTTTCGTTGAAATCTTCTCCTCTAGAGTTAGTATATTCGGATATATGTCAAATGCCAAGGTTATCTTTAGGGGGAAATAATACTTTGTCACCTTTGTTGGTGATGCTACGCGGAAGGTATGGGTTTACCCTATTCGTAGTAAGGATGAAGTGCTTGACAAGTTTAAAAAATTCTTGGCATTGGTTGAGAATCGGGTTGATAAGACACTTAAGTGTCTTTGCTTTGACAATGATGGGGAATATGTGTCCAAGGCCTTTCAGGCATTTTGTGATAGCAAAGGGATAAAGAGGGAGCTCACTGCCCCTCATAATCCACCCCAAAATGGAGTTGCAGAGCGTATGAATCGGACCATACAGGATAAGGTCTGTACAATGCTGTCTCATGTTGCTTTACCTCATGGTTTTTGGGCAAAGGCTGTTATGACAGCCGTACACTTGATTAATCAGTCATCAAACAAGTCTTTTTTGGAGGGGGGGAGGGGAGTTTCCCAAGAAGCGTGGCCGGGCAAGCCTCCTTCGTATGCACACTTGAAAGTGTTTGGTTGCGAAGCATTTGTGCACATACGTAAGGAAAAATGCAGCAAACTTGAGCCAAAGTTTTGTAAATGTATTTTCCCAGGATATGGTGATGAGGGTGAAATGGGATATAGATTATGGGATCCCGAGAAAAGGAAAGTAGTACACAGCAATGATGTTATCTTCCGAGAAGATTGTATGCATAAACAGTCCGAAAAGACTGAGGAGGTCTGTAGGGTTGTATTCCTGGAAGAAATACCTTTTGGACAGCAAAATGTGCCCGCTATACAACAACAAATACCTGTTGTAAATGAACTTGCAAATGCAAAAAATAATGCTGGAAATGATGAGCCAGCTATTGCCCATAATGATGAGCCATTGGATGTGTAGGAATAGCCAGGACATCAAGTTGTTGATATTGATTTGCAGGTTGAAATGCCAAGACAGCAAGCTGAAAATGGAATTTTCTTGGCTCAACAGCCAGCAAACAAGGATCATTGCATCAGGAGATCGTCTAGGGCTACTAGACAGCCTAATAGATTCGTTCCTCATGCAAACAATGTGGTTGATTATGTCATGTTGACAGACTGTGGTGAACCGTCTTGCTTCAAGGAAGCAATGGACACACAGAACAACAAGAAATGGTATAAAGCCATGTTGTTAGAGATGGAATCTCTTGAGAAAAATGGCAACACATAGGACAACAAGAAATGGTATAAAGCCATGTTGTCAGAGATGGAATCTCTTGAGAAAAATGGCACTTGGGACTTGGTGCAGTTGCTTGAAGGGCAAAAAACCCTTCCATGCAAATGGGTTTACAAGATGGCCACTTCTGGTTCCTCGCGAAAGTACAAAGCAAGATTGGTTGCGAAGGGGCAGAAGCAAGAACATAGAGTTGACTTTGATGAGATCTTCTCTCCTGTAGTCAAGATGACCATTTTGGGCTTGGTTGTAGTTGAGGATATGGAGCTCATACAGATGGATGTAAAGACTGCATTTTTACATGGTGATCTCCATGAAGACATATATATGCAGCAGGGTTTGTGGCACAAGGGAAATAGAAGATGGTATGTAAACTCAAAAGGAGTTTGTATGGGCTGAAACAAGCATCAAGAGAATGGTATCATAAGTTTGATACATTCATGCAGTCTCAAGGCTTTCATAGAAGTCAAGTGGATCATTGTTTGTACGCCAAGAAGGCAGCAGATGGCAGCCTGATTATCTTGGTTCTGCATGTTGATGACATGCTGACTGGTAGGGATACTTATACCTTGGACTCACTGAAGCAAAGTCTTCATGATAGCTTTGACATCAAGAATCTTGGTGATGCAAATCACATTCTTGGCATGCGAATACTCAGAGATAGGTCAAAAGGATTACTCTATCTATCTCAAGAGGAGTATATCTCCAAGGTTTTGCAGCGTTTTAATATGGAGGGAGGGAAAACAATTTGGGTTTCATTGCCTCCATATGTGAAACTCAGTGTAGAGGACAGCCCTATATCAGATGATGAGAATGCTGAAATGGCCAAGATACCATATGCTTCAGCTGTTGGCAGCTTGATGTATGCTATGGTTGCTACATGTCGTGACATTGCCTTTGCAGTGGGAGTGGTTAGCAGATACATGATAAACCCTAGTAAAAAGCATTGGAAAGCAGTGAAAGGTATTACGAGATACCTCAAAGGCACAAAGGATTTGTGCATTTGCTTTGGAAAGCATAAGGCATTTGTTGTTGGCTTTACGGATGCAGACTATGTTGGTCATGGGATTGCCGAAAGTCCACTTTTGGGTATGTGTTTACTTTCACAGGAGGAGTAGTCTCTTGGATCTCCAGGCTACAAAAGTGTGTTGCATTGTCTACTACAGAGGCAGAGTATATTGTTGTCACTGAGGTATGCAAGGAGGCTTTATGGCTTTCACGTCTAGTGGGAGAGCTTGGCATTACGAAGTTACCTATTCTCCATTGTGATAGTCAGAGTGCTATCATGCTAACACGGAATCTCGTCTTTCATGCAAAGACGAAGCACATATAGGTGAAGTATCACTTCATTAGAGATGTACTTGACAACAAGAGCATTGAGCTTGTCAAAGTGCATATAGATGATAATCTTGCAGATCTTCTCTTGAAGGGTCTTCCAACAAAATGGTTTGCTCATTGCCGATAGATGATGGGAGTTGGATAGATATATGCATTCCAGTTTTGTACATACCTAGACTTAGTTGATTCTTTTCTCTCCTTAAGGCACATTGCCTTTAGGTGGGAGGTTGTTGGGAATAAAGGTACCTTTTTGATTTCTTCATATATTTCAGTTGGGTGTTTTTATTTATGTATGCTCTTCTAGGAGCCATCTTGACTTGACATTTGTCACCTTTGTAGATTGCTCCTTGTTAGCAATTGTACACTGTTTGATGTAGTGTTATGTTTTGGCTCCTTATCATGTAGACTTCCTCGATGTTAGTTTGATAGTCTCAAATTTTAGTTTTCACTATTCAATGTTATGTACATGTTAAATGTTTAATGCTTAAAAGGTTTCAATTGTCATGGTCATAAGTAGGAAATTATATATAACGTGATAATTGTCTGGTAATTGGTTAGTGAATCTCCGGTTGATGATGTGGATTGTGTGTGGTAATGTCTCTCCAAGTAGTTTGGCTAATATGCATAATGTACGGTGAGAAATATCCTAAAAGTTCTCTTGTTTATTATTTTTTAAAATAAAGGTATGTATTTTTACATATCTAGAAAATTTATCCATATGAAACGATGTACAATACTTATTTATACATACTGTACATTACATATGGAACCACCTTGCTCTTGCTCTTTCTCTCTTACCACCTCTCTTACCACATTTTCTTTCTCTACCTCTAGAATCTTCCTCTATTTCCACCTCTCTTATCACCTGCTCTATCTACCACCTTTCATACCATCTCTACCACCTCTCTTACCACCTTTTCTATCTACTATTAACATGCCTAAGGCTCTTTATGAAGCCTTTGCCTTACACACCTCTCACCTTGAGAAAGCTATTAATCTCACCATACCGTTGGACTTGTAAGTATTGTGGCAAGGTCCAAATGTGTAGTGTGACTAGGCTTCTCTTCCACTTGTCCAAAATGAATAGAGAATACGCTCCATGCCCAAAGATTCCTCAAGTGGTAGCTGACGAGATCAAAAAGTATTCTCCCATTTCAAAGGCATCGAGCAAGGTCTTTGTAAGTATGGCCCATGCTTAAGAGAAGATAGTCTTATTTGATATATGCACACCACGCCACTCCTTTAGCTACTTCTATGGCTACTATGGAGGGATTCATAAATCCCTCTGATTCCCCTTTTAGTTTGGTTGCCTTTGTCATTGCCATTTGTGGGTCCAAAAGGCTCAAGAGACAAGTCACACTTGTTGATGCCATTGGTTGTGTTCAGGGCCCACTATCATCATTCCTTAGGGAGTGACAAAGGAATACGGAAATCAAGTTTATACGAACCATCTCAGAAGGTGTTGTAGTTGGTTGTGGTACACAGGTGGCAATTAGTAAAACTAGCCTTCCTCTTCCAATAGGGTGGTAAAATCCGATCAAGCACTTAAGTACGATAATGAATAATTGAGCATAAATTGAAATGCACACATTATCTTAACAATCTTGGACAATCGACATCTGGTTGGCCCCAAAATTGGCGCCCCTTTTGGTATTTTTTAAACTTTGATTGGTAATGGACAATGTACAAGTTGAGATTCCATAATCTCCTTTGCTGATCCAAAAGCCCCTTACTGTACATACAATCAGCAAGCAATTTGGGTTATTTTCCCCTTGACTTTTCACTTGGGACTCGCATAAATGGAACCACAAATTGGCCAAATGCTGCCCCAATTTATATTGAATGTATTGGCATCTAAATTCCCTACCAATTACACAAATTTCAGGTTTTGAATTTAGTGTACAATGCCTTTTCCTATTGGTGTAGGTCCCAAGGTGGCCATCAAACCTTAATTTCTATAGAAATTTAGGGTTTATTGCCGAAATCCTCCTCCTGTCCATCAAATATGGCTGAGATTTTCTCCAAATGGTTGAGAAATGCTAAGATCTTTTGAGAAATTGCTGGAGAAGATAAGAGAAAGCCAAGATGAGATAGAGATCCGATTTCCTTCGCGAGAGAACCCTAAAATCTACCTGTTGCCTGCTCCAACTTGTATTTGATGTAGTCACCTATTGACAAACATCTCCAAACTGTTGTCACTTGATCAATAATGTTGTTGACAACCCTTGGAACGTGTCTCCTTGCTGTCCATTACCTTGTTGAGGCCCCCAGATGGCTATCTTCTGCAGCAAATTGCCGTTCTTTGATCAGAAAATGGACTAGCAGCTCCCTCCCTCCCCTCCCTCCCTCCCTCCCTCTCTCTCTCTCTCCCCCCTAGGCTGTAAACTAATCAAATGTTTGAGACCTAGCCCCCCAAAAACGTTTTCTTAGTTTGCATTGGTATTTTTGCCAAGTGGAAGCCTTCTAAACCCATTATTGAGCATTATCCAGCCATTTAATTAATTTTCAGAATTAAATAATCTTGAAAATTAATTTCAACCCTTTTGACCCTGCCTAAAATTATCCATCCATAATTAAATTGAATAGGCCATTTGCAACTTAGAGTGGTGCCTAACCTCTTGTGACCCTTAGATTGACATTAATTGATTAATTAATGCTAGTCCCTAGTGTTACCTTTGACACTTATTGGCCAAACAATTGTCCTAGGGTTAAAACTGAGACCAATCGACCCCTAAAGCCCAAATGGCATAACTTATCACAACTTTTTTCTTTGACACCCATTGCATCCTCGGGGCCTTGGGTTGTTACCATGAAATAACTTTCATGTGTATCACATGTGCTAAATAACCTTGCACATTTGATTAATATCTTAGTCAAAAGTTATCAGCAAGATTAGAGCATCTCAAAATTTCACGCCCTCGTGACAGTCAGAACTTATATGAGGTATGGTTTTGAAAGCTCTTTTGCACCGATTGTTTGTGTTGTTGAGGATACCTTTGTTTGAGAGTTATAGTATGATGAGCAGGGAAACCTCCTTATCAATGGTGTATTTGTTTGAGGCACTTCAGACTCATGTAGTGATGACCATGAGTCTCATGCAAGTGATGGGTTCGAGGACTCATTTGATATCTAGTATGGACTCTTGAGTCTTAGGTTCTTTTTGTATCTACTACTTTTTGTACTTGGCACTTCAGACTCATTTAGTGATGACCATGAGTCTTAGGTTCTAGGCACTTCAGACTCATCTAGTGATAATCATGAGTCTCATGCAAGTGATGGGTTCGAGGACTCATTTGACATCTAGTATGGACTCTTGAGTCTTAGGTTTTTTTGTATCTACTACTTTTTGTACTTGGCACTTGGCACTTGTGGCTTGCTATACAATGATCCATGAATCATGATTCATCATTGTAGCTAGCTCTTGAATCATGAATCATGATTCATCATTGTAGCTAGCTCTGGTTTTTGATCCATTGTACATGCCTGTAATCTTATGAATGAAATTGGATCTTAGAAATTACTTGTGGTTAGAGTCTTGGATTTACATTTTGTCTCAACCTTTCATCCTATTCATGAATCATTGTTGAAACTTGAATTGAAGCAAAGTCATTTGTGGTCTAAATTGTAATAATATTGAATAGATAACGCCTTGTGACACTCTATCTCATGGATAGTGACTCTCACGTTAAGACAAGTAATATTTACTAGACTAACCCTTAATTTGCTATGTTTTTTAAATGACCATACAAAACATCGGATTTTATTCGACATTTCTTTTTATGTAAGTTTGGTACTATAGCAAGTTCATGGACTAGATGGATCAAATGGATCGTACTTGACTACCCTGTTCCTGGTTGTTGTTGGTCATTCAAGTTAGCCCCATGAATAGAAGATTGAAGGTGATCCACCCAAAATCTTAGTGTACTTAATCTTTGAGTATCACAAGGTAAAGAAATACACCAACAGGCGCTGGTTGTTGGGGTCAATTAGGTATATCAAGTGTCCAAGATTGATTAGTAAAGTTTAAATTTCACATTTGTGAACTTTTATTGCTTGCTATAATAAGTGTTAAATCAGGTCATCCACTACCCTTTTCTAGAAGGGAGGTTGGTTTCATATGATGTGGATCACTTTGTGTGCACATGCATTGTATGTTAGAAGGTTAAGTTTGACCAACAAAAATGTATTGGATTTGTTGCTGAAACCAACCATCCTCTTCGGATAGGGTGGTGAAACGTGATCAAACACTTAATTTCAGCAATTAATAACTAGCACAAATTGAAATGCACAATTTGCCTTAATAATCGTGGACAATGGACATCTTATTGGCCCCAAAATTGACACCTCTTTTGGTAATTCTTTAACTTTGATTGCTAATGGAATGAATATAAACTAAGATTCCACAATCTCCTTTGTTGATCCAAAAGCCCCTTGCTGTAATAAGAATTAGCAAGCAATTCGGGCCATTTGCTCCTTGACTTTTTACTTAGGACTTGCACAATTGGAACCACGAACAGGCCAAATGCTGCCCCAATTTACAATGAATGGTTGACATTTGAATTCTGTGGCAATTGTATAAATTTTAGGTGCTGAATTCAATGTACGTTACCATCTCCTATTGGCACAGGTCTCGAGGTGGCTATTAAACCCTATAATTTTTGTAGTAATTTAGAGTTTGCGACAAAAATCCTCTTGGTGTCCAAAAAATATGGTTGAGATCTGCTCCAAATGGTTGAGAAATGGTGACATCTTTTTAGAAATTATTGGAGAAGGCAAGAGAAAGCCAAGATGAGAGAGAGATCGGATTTTCTTCGTAAGAAAACCCTAAAATCTACTTGTTGCTTGCTGTAGCTTGTATTTAATGTAGTCACCTATTGCCAAGCGCCTCTAAAATGTTGTCACTTGATCAATAATGCTGTTGCCAATCCTTGGAACGTGTCTCCTTGTTGTCCTTTGCATGTTGAGGGCCCGAAATGGCTATGTTCTTTGCAGCAAATTGTTGTTCTTTGAATCAAAAAATGGATCTCTCTCTCTCTTTCTCCTACGCTATAAACTAATTGAATGTTTAAGATCCAACCCCCAAAAACGTTTTCTTAGTTTGCATGGGCATTTTTGCCAAGTGGCAGTCTTCTAAGTCAAAATTTTAGCATTATCTAGTCATTTAATTAATTTTTAAAATTAAATAATCTTTAAAATTAATTTAAGCACTTTTGACCTTGCCTAAAATTAAATATGTCCATCCATAATTAAATTGGCTAGGCCATTTGCAGCCTAGAGCGGTTTCCAATCTCTTTTGACCCTTAGATTGACATTGATTAATTAAGTAATGCTAGTCCCTAGTATTTCCACTAACACTTATTAGCCAAACAATTGTCCTAGGGTTAAAGCTGACACCAACTGATCCCCAAAGCCCAACTAGCATAACTCATCACAACTTTTGCCTTTGACATCCACTGCATTCTCGGGGTTCTTGGTTATCATGAAATATCTACCATGTGCATTACATGTGCTAAACAACCTTGCATATTTGGTTAATAACTTAATCAAATGTTATCACTAAGATTAAAGTATCTTAAAATATCACGTCCTCGTGACAGTTATATCCCTTACCTATTGTTGATAGATCATGGTTCAACTTGATCATGGATTTTACCTTTAATCTTTCTTAGATATCTATACGTAATGATGGCATATGGACCATTATTTGTAGGTTTACCAAACACACTCATTTCACTTTGAGAAAAAGATAATTGCAAATCACATGACAAGATTGTTGATGTAGAACATCTTTAAATATCATGGCATGCTGCAGTCTATTATGAGTGACATGGCCCTCACATGATGAGTCTCTTTGGGAGAGGCAGTTTTAAGAAGATTGATATGACTCTAAAGTTTACATCTTCTTTTCATCTACAGACAGATGGATAGTGTGAAAAGACAAATGCCATTGTCTTAGATTTTTAAAAATGCTATGTGTTTGAGCATAAGATCAACTGGGAATAATTTTGTCCACTCATGAAATATGCTTATAACAACATAGTATATAGTTCAAGTGGCAAGGCACCATTTGAGATTGTGGAAGGGGAGAAGAAAGTCCCATTTATTTTGCATACAAAGGATAAAACCTTTTAGGATGATATGTATATTGAGAGTATAGATAAAGCTTATGCTAAAGGAAAAATAGTTATCCAAAAGACTTAAGCAAAGAAAAAGAAAGGGTGATTGGATATTGTTATTTCTTGAGAATGTGAGGTTAACGAAAATGAAGGGTAAAGAGTTACTTTTTCCTAAACTCAATGTGATATATTATGGGCCTTTTCAAGTGTTGCAAATGATCAATGAGGTGGCTCATAGGTTGAAGCTAGCTGATCATTAGAAGATTCGCAATGCTTTTCATGTAAGTCTTTCTAGGCCTTTCCATGGTGATATGCCTAAGAATATCAACGATGAGATGCAGATTGAGGTTGAGGAACTGAATGAAATCTTGGTTTCGAAGCAGATATTGATAAGAAAAAGAAGGTCAAGGGTAAAGTTTCCCGTCGCTATTTGGTGAAGCTTCAGAACTATGCACGACTTGAATAAAAAAGGAGGATTTTGTAGATTATAAGTTTACCTTGATGCCTTTTAGTTGAAGTGATTTAGGTCCAGGGTCAACAGAGCACAAATTTGGAGAATTGCATGATGCTCAAAGGTTGGATCTGGGGTAATCAGGTAGTGAGAAGAGAGAAAGACTAAAAACATTGGTACCTCAGGAGAGAAAAAGTGGGCGACAATAGATGAGTGCAAATATAGCCACTAGGAGCTAGGTGGCAAGTAGGAGAGAGACAAAACACCTAACATAGATGCTAGATGACTAAAGGACAGCTAGAGAGTGATGGCGATAGCTCCAATAAGTGGCGATAGTAGTAAATGCAGCTTCAAAGGACGAAGCACCAACTGTAGAATGATAGCGACAACCAACAGGTGGAGGTGGAGACTTGAATCGAGCGTAAAATGGTAGCATACAATAAGTTGACTGCAACATCCTTCGCAAACGAGGTGTGGGTGGTAGAGATAAAAGTTCTTGAAACTTGAAAAAAAAAGATTGAGGGAGAATGGTAGGTTGCATGCCTATTTACAGAAAGTTTGGGGCACCCAAATTAGGGTTTAGTATGTGTGATACGACTACTGTCTTAGATCACCTTTTTTTTTGAAAAATAATAAGGTTTCTTCATTAATTAAGCGTGTTTTGGGGTAATTTAAGTTAGGCTAATGCATTTTTAGCTCAATATCCCCTCTCGGACCCAAAATTGAGCCATGACAAATAAGCCCTTGTGTTTATTTTCTTTTATTCCAAGGCGTTTCATCCTAAAGCAACCAAGGCATCCGGCAAAGGGTGTGCGTTGGCTGCCTAGTGACCTACCAGGACTATATAGACAATGGTTATCTAACCAAGGGATCCCAAGTGAGAATCCCAAAGAGGCTAGGGCATTAGACGAAGGGTGCTCATTAGCTGTCCTAGGGGTCTACCAAGTTTTACAAAGGTGGATGGAATCAACAATGGACTATGTTTTGATTTTTGTTTCATTTTTTGGGATTTGTTTTAGTTTGTTACAAGATTTAGCATTAAGTGAGAGTTTCAAATCAATGTTTATTCGATTGAGTCACTGTGTCCCAAGGTACGGAAAATAAGGATGGGTAGCTCTACTACCTCAATAAAATAAGCAAAACTAATTCATACACTACTAAGATAAGTGCCTAAGGATTACCTAAGGGTGTATGTGTGTGCAAATAATATAGAGAATATGTGGAGAGACAAGCAATACAATGTGTGAGCAAGCAAGACAAGCAAAGCTAGCATGCAAGCATAGGAAAAAACTTCATTTTGAGACTCCCATGTGCAATGCTACAAGTATGGTGGATTCGACCACTCATAGGGTGACCGAAAAGAGAGAAATGTGCACATATACATGTTTATGTGAATAGAATGCCGATGCACGGGGTAATGCAAAGGAAGACGCAAGTTTTCATGCTCATGCAAAATTTGATGCAACGGTGCCACTTATACATTGTTTACTTGTCCGAGTGTTCTTTTACAATTATATCTTCTTGATAGTGTGGATGAAGTTACAAATGTCCATAGTATATAATACAAAGTAAATAAATGTTTGAGAGTGAAAAAATATAAACATCATCACTCTCACTATAAAGAAAAGAAAACTGCCCCCTCAAACTAGACGGAGAAGTAAGAGTGAAAAACTCTCCTTGTCAATTTGAAGAAGTAGAGGAGGGTGTATCCAAGCCGACCCGAGATAGAAGGTATTGTAAAATTGGCCGGTTTACCATCTTGGTCAAATATTTGCAAAATTGTCATTGCAAGGCACAAATTCTAGTTGAGTAGTGCATATCTCAATTTGTTTTGTAGTGAAGTGGAATTGAACCACCATGTGCCGTGTTCGAGTTATGATGATTGGATTGCTTGCAAAGGCAATGGCACTTTGGTTATCACAGTAGACAATTGTAGATGCCTCACAAGGAAATTGAAGCACAACTAGCAAGTTCCTTAGATAGATGGCCTTAGTAGTACCATTGAAGAGAGCTCGATACTTTGACTCGGCAATCGAAGCCACGGTCTCTTGCTTACGGCTAGCCGAAGAGATGGATGTCGTGCCCAAGGTAAAGAGGTAGCTGCCATGGGAACGTTGGGTGTCACGATCTCTTGTGCAGTTAGAATCAACGTACCTATGCAAGCATAAACCATGACTGTAAGCTAGTCCATAATTATAAGTACATCTCAAATATCTTAACACACGAAGACAAGCAATCAAATGAGACATTCTAGGTGCATTGAAATATTGACTAAGTAAACTAACTGAGTATGCAAGATCTGGCCTAGTATGTATCAACCAAAGTAGTTTCTCTACAATAGAGTATTAGGTGTGACCATCAAAAGGGTGATCTAAGGTATCCTTATGTAGATGGACAGTGGATCAAGGGCGTGGCCACTGGCTAGATCTAATTGGTGCAATATTGTTTCATCAGTTGTAGGGTGTAGTTTAGGTGTGACAAAAAGATACTTTCCCAAGAAATAAGACAACACATCTAAGTTGGTTATCTTAAATGTAGCACAAAGCTTTGTCTTGATTTCTATTATGGCCATAGAATTTGAGCCAGTATGAAGTATGCTATCAACGTAAAATAGGATATAGCTAACCTCCACACTTGTGGTGCGCACATATAGATTTGGATCATAGGGGAGAGAACTCGTCCATCCTGTGGTACCAAGACCTTGGCGCTTGCTTCAGCCCATAAAGAGCTTTTTGCAAGCGAAAGACCTTATCATTATGGTCAACCGAAGAAAAGCCAAGAGGCTACTCCACATAGAATTCCCATATCAAATGATGGTTCAAAAAGGCACTTTTGACATCCATCTAATAGATCGGACAACTATGGTGAGAAGTGAGCGAAATCAATAGACGACAAGACCCCAACTAAGTGGTAGGTTCGAAGGTTTCTTCATAGATAGTGCTATGCTTTTGCGTGAAACCTTGCACTACAAGGCGAGCCTTGTATTTGTCTCGATGACTGGCTTGTGACAAGGATAATCCACCAAGGTCCAAGTTTCATTTCAGTTGATATTGTCTCGTTCCTTTTCATAGCCTCATGTCATAGAGGATCCTAGACAGTGTCCTGCCGTCTGTCCGACTTGGAGTGTGCAATGTAATTAGTTGTAGATAGCGATGCATATGAAGCTTGAGGGATGAGTTGAGGAGACTTTCTAGGGCCCTCTAGAGTGGAATCTAGTGGAAGGATCCCGGAATCTTGCATGGTCTGCTAGTACTAGCAAGGTAATGGGTCTCATGGAGGGGGCTTGGAAGCTGAAGTGTTTGCAGAAAGATCAAGAGCAAACAATAGACCCAGCTCAGAAGGCACAGTCTCATGCGATGTGAGTGAAGGGGAGGATGTAGAGTTTGGTACAAAAGATTGCATGGCGTCCTTCTCATCAAAGACGACGTCTCTCCTAACGATCACCTTGTTCGTCCGAGGATTGAACAAACGGTAGGGTTTCGATTTGGAAGAATAGCCCACAAAGATCAAGAGATCAGCTCAAGGGGTGAGCTTTTCTATATTGTCATCAGGAGTGCGCATATAAAGATGACTATTGAAGACTTTGAAGTGAGAAACAACAGGCCGAGAGCTAATAAGTGCCTCGTACGGAGTTTTTTTAGGGATTGCCGCGATCAAACATCGGTTAAGGATGTACGTCGAAGCGTTCACAGCCTCAACCCAAAGGCTCTCAGGGAGCTTTACTATCAACAGCATAGAGCATGCTATATTCATGATTGTTTGGTTCATTAGGGATGGGCCCCCTTGTTGGAGAAGGAGATATGGAGTATATTTCATTCTTTCATCCTCTTTTGTCTACTCCGGTGCAAGGTACTTGAGATTCGTCTTTTGTTCCTTCGTCTTTTACCTATTTTTTTTTGCAATATATTGGTAGAAATCATGCTGAAGAAAGAGTATAGTCTGTTGACTATGGAAAAGGTTCTTGAGGACCACTTATTGTATGTTAATATACGTCGTGGGGATTATAAGAAAAAACTAGGCACTTCTTTTTCTATCCTTTCTTCTTTTAAGTTTAATTCTCAAAATCAGAATAAAACTGGTGTTTCTATTCCTTCATTGCATGATACATCTTTATTATTATCTTTTCATTTTCAATCATTAAATGGGAAAAATGAATGCATCTTCACTTTTTACTCCACAAATTCAAGACCCACCCATCCCACCCACCATCGTCTTCTGTTGCCTCTCCACTTCCATTCACACCATTCACATTTCCATTTCAGACACCTCATGTTGTACCGCACATCACACCGTGGGTTTATGGAAACATAGGCACACCTTTTAGAACCTCATTCTTGCCCTAGCCGGGTGGTGTTCCACCTTATTCTCACACACTTTCGAGATCATTGCAACTTGGGTATCCCTCCCAGTCTCTCCCAAGTGTGGATCAGTTGGTATCACAATTTGCCTCCATGGCCTTACCTAGTGGACCTTTTGGTCATCCTAGTGTGCCTCAGCCGAACTTTGGACAAGGCTTCCATGCCCCAGTGTCTCCATCTACACGGACACCTTATGGAAATATTCATGTTCTAGTGCCTCTGCCTCAATCGGCACTTGTTGGACATTCACAGCTCATTTTTGCCTACTCATCTCTTTTCTCTTCTTCTTATCAGACCCCTCCACCACCAGCACCATATTATTTCACCAATCCATCTTACCCCACTTTCACGACACCTCATGGTGCTACCTCATCTTCGGCCAAGCATGCATTCAATGACAAGACTCGTTTCAATGGGTCAAACTTTATCAGTTGGTTGAACTTGATGAGACATGTCCTTGACTCAGAACCTATGGGATCTTGTGCAGGGGTTGGAACGCCAACTCGATCCTGCACTTGTTCCATACGAGGTCGTCTGCTCATGGAAGGCTAGGAATGTTGTTGAGCTGATGCAGGGCTTATTGTCTGAGTTTCATTCTCAGCTTTAGCATTTTGACTTAGTGTTAGAGTGATGGGCACACTTGACTGGCCACTATGCGGTTGCCGATTCTATGGGCAGCGCCCAATGTAATTTGTGTGGTGTGGACACTTATTAAAGTGTCAATGTAAGGTGTGTACACCTAGTGTCTTAGAAACTTAAAGTAGTGACACTAGGCTCTAGAGTAAAATAAACCTAACTCTAGTTAGTTGGTGGAAGGCTGGTTAGGTCAACCCTTTACCCAAACATAAGTTGTACTTTCACTCTATCTTTCATTCTAGCAAGTACACTCTTCTCTTTTTGCTTTAGCTCACTCTCTTGCTGTCATTCTCTCTCCTCTCTCTCTCTCTCCATAGCTGGCTGCCATTTTCCAACATTTGGTATCAGAGCAGCTCATACGTGCGGATTCCATTCAGCCACCGTCAGCCAGTGCCATCCCGCCCAAGGTCCTACTGCTGCCAGCTTGGTTCTCAGCTTGAGGAAGAGTTTTCAATTGCTGTGAGGTGCTGCTAAAGTGGAGGAGCTGTAGCTGAGCCGTCTCTCGTCTACTCCAGATCTGTCCAATTCAGCCATCAGCTCCAAATCTGTCCATTTGCTCCAGATTTGTCTAGCTTAGTCGCTGCTCCAAATCTGCTGTTTTCAGCTTGCGCGCAGCTCTGCACGCAGTCCAATGCGCAGTCCCACAGGCAGCCTTACACGCAGCCCGAGGAGCTTCTGTTTTGGAAGAGCTGCTGCCGTTTTCAGCTCTGCCTGCCATTTTCTCAGTTCTGCCTGCTAATTTTCGTAAATCCTAATTTTCTCAGTTCTCTTGAAATTTCTGGAATTCCAGTCTATTTCAGCCATCTCTTCTCAAATCTCAGCTCGTGCTGCCCAACAATTTGGGGCTTTTACTAATTTCTGCTCCCGGAGTTTGAATTGACAATCAATTCGAAGAAATTTCTCAATTTCTTCGACATTCCCACCAAAAATTTGGGGCTTTTGCCCGATTGGAGCCCTTTGCACAAATTGTTATCAAACTCATAGGCATTGCGCAATTTCTTCCACATTGACTCAAGAAAATTTGGGGCTTTTCAGTTTTTTGGATCTAGCATGCATCATGAGGTAGATCTTAGTTGCTGTTCACTGCTGACACACATCCCAAGGCGACATTTTTGCAGAAATTTCAGCTGTAAGGTACAAATTTCTTCAATTTTTTTGAAATTTTAGAAAGAAATTTGGGGCTTTTGCTCGACACGCACTCCAAGGCAAGAACAAGTAGTACATCAGTATTCAATTGCTGTTACAGTCAGATTGGGCAGAGAATTTTGAAAAAATTCAGTAAATTTTGGTAAGAATCAATATTAAGTTGTTGTATTTTGTACTTTTTTGGGTACACATTTCGAGGCGGGTGTGGTACAATAGTATAGTGCTGTAATTTACTGACTGAGTGCTGCTTTGGGTGGCATTGTGTACACTTTGGCATTTGAGTGATAGTTTGATACTTGTTTCTTAATTCCGTGGGGGATTTTGGTACTCTGAGGAGTATACTCTACACTTCAGTATTAAAGTATTTGGTTGCATAATGATCAGAGCAACATCCTTGGTGTCCTCACTCAAGAGGACAAACTTGATGGCTCAAACTACCCATTGTGGAGTTTTATGGTCTGTAACCTTCTTGTGGCGAAGGACTTATGGGACTATGTTACAGGTGATTTGCAGCAACCAGGAGGTCTTGCACCTTAGACACCTTTGCGTAACGCTCGAGAATAGGTTGGTGGTGCTATTGGTGCTGCTATTGCTACTGCCTCTCGTCTCCCTCCTACCGAGGATCAAAGGAAATGGGACTCAAAAGATGCACATGCACTTTCTTTGATTGCCTTGTCTAGAAAAGAGCAATTATTCCGCACATTCAGTCTTGTAAGACCTCAAAATCGGCATGGGATGTACTTGAGCGTATGTTTGCAGCATGCAATGAGGCCAGGATATCCTATCTCCGTAGAGAGTTGGCCAATGTGACCATGGATGAAGGTGATAGCATGACAGAGCACCTTACTCACATACGTGATTTGCGTGAGTAGCTACTCAATGTTGATGAGATCATTCCGGATGCTGAATTAGTAAACATCACATTGAACTCTCTTCCAGGGTCATA
Source organism: Lygodium microphyllum (assembly GCF_053477565.2). Classification (NCBI taxonomy): domain Eukaryota; kingdom Viridiplantae; phylum Streptophyta; class Polypodiopsida; order Schizaeales; family Lygodiaceae; genus Lygodium; species Lygodium microphyllum. Next base: position 137,062,190 of record NC_141147.1, read on the forward strand.
TCTTGGTTTCCACACTTCTTTGATGTTGTCTTTAAGGGGGGGGAGGGGCGGCAGTCCCTTATATTTGTGGAGTTGGAAGGCCTCTTGTTGCAAGAGGAACAAACTCGGAAGAATGTGACTTTGCGCTCGGGTGATGTGGCTATGCTTTCCAAGTTCAAAGGCAAAGGAAAAAGTAAAAAATCAGAAAAAGGGTGATGCTGGACAGCCATCAAATAAGGTTGTCCAAGACACAGAAAACACTAAAAAGAAGGGGAAATGCCATTATTGCAAGAAGCTCGGTCACTATATCGATGAATGCAAAAAGAGATTGGCCAAAGAGAAGGAAAAGAACTCCGGTTGGCTGTCCAAGACATATCAGCTAGCAAATCTACTAATGATGATACTTCAGCCAACTTTGTAGAGGAGGACTATGCATTTCTCACATGCAGTTATGGTTCTTCAATGGCTGATTCAGCATTTAATGCTGCTGAAACATATAGCAAATATGGTATTTTGACAGTGGGGTGTCAAAGCACATTACTTCCAGGAAGTGTTTGTTTACCTCTTTGTATTCAGCCCCTGCTGGGAAGCGTGTTACATGTGCGAACAACAACAGTTATGATGTATGTGGCATTGGGACAATCACTATTATTGCTGCAGATGGTTGTGATTTAATGCTTCTAGATGTCTTCTTTGTACCTGGCATTACAAAGAACTTGTTGTCTATCTTTGCTTTTAATAAGCATGGCTTTCAGGATCATCTTTGAGGATGACAAATGCATTGTTAGAGACAGAGAGATGGATTATGCACTTAGGCTATCCGGCACCCTGCATAAGGGTCTATTTTTGTTGGATACATATAACAAACAGTCTCATGATGCTTTAGCAGTCACTACTCTTCGCCCGCTATGCAAAATGCGGAGCTATGGCATGCCCGCTATAGACACATGAGCTTTGGGAGTTTAATGACCCTTTAGAGGTGTCATATGGTAGATGCATTGCCTCCAGTGGAGACTCCACCTCCTCATGCATGTCAGGGATGTATTTTGGGCAAGATGCATAGGTTTGCCTTCAAAAAGGATGGTGCAGTGCATGCTGTCCGAAAAATGCAGCTTATTCACTCTAATGTTTGTGGTCCCATGAGGACACACGCACTTGGAGGTCATCAGTACTTTGTTACATTTATTAATGACTACTCTTGGTATACATGGGTATATGGGCTGAAGGCAAAATTTGATGTGTTCATGCATTTCAAACATCTTGTTGGAAAGGTTGAAGCTGAAACTGACTTAAAAGTTTAGACACTTTGCACAGATAGAGAGAGGGAATACATGTCTCATGCTTTTGAGATATATTTGCTTGGTCATGGCATTACGCATGAAACCACTGTTAGAATGACTCCTTAGCAAAATGGTGTTGCTAAAAGGAAGAATCGGACTCTTATGAAGATGACTCGTTGTATGCTAAAAAGCAAGGGGCTGCCTCATAAATTTTGGCTAGAAGGCCTTTAGTGTGCAAATCATGTGTTGAATCGTGCACCTACTAAGGCACTAAAGACGGTCACACCGTTCGAAGCTTGGCATGGCAAGAAACCCAAAGTAGACTACTTTCAGGCGTTCTCATAAATTTTGGCTAGAAGGCCTTTAGTGTGCAAATCATGTGTTGAATTGTGCACCCACTAAGGCACTGAAGACGATCACACCGTTCGAAGCTTGGCATGGCAAGAAACCCAAAGTAGACTACTTTCAGGTATTTGGTTGCATAGCCTATGCGCATGTTCCGAAAGAGCTTCGTGGGAAGCTTGATGACAAGGTTGTAAAATGCATATTTATTGGCTACAGTTTGGAGAGCAAGGGCTAGCGCTTGTATGACCCATGCACGAAGAAAGTCTTTGTCAGTAGGGATGCCCTATTTACTGAAAATGCTGCATTTTCATACGATTAGTTTCAAATGCCAGCCACCTGTGACATTGGTGATGTCTTTGAGGGTCTTTTGCCACTTACTTTGGAGTCTGTGCCTGCAATACAACAAGCTGTTGCTGCACCATATGCTCCCGAACTGGAGGGTATCGATGATGGTTGCCACATGCAGTGGAAGAAGCAGTACAGCATGAAAGGGCTACTATAAATGCAGCCAAAACAGTCCCAAGATGGCTGTTATAGACTCTCCAGGAGAGTAAAATGGATGCTCCTATACCTCAACGCACTAGAAGGGCTGCGAGAAATGCAGCAAATGATGTAGGGGGGGTACATTTGATTGGTTTTACGGAAGTAGATGATTGTGATGAGCATGTGTTTATGAGCTCACTATTGGACGATGATGAGCCTATTTCCTTAGATGAAGCTCAGCAAGATGTGCATTGGATGCCGGCCATGCAGGATGAGTTAGACTCTATTGCCACTAACTCTACATGGGATCTTGTGGATTTACCACTTGGCAAGAAGGCTATTGGCACAAAATGGGTTTTTAAAAAACGCAAGGCTGATGGTACAATTGGCAAGTACAAAGCATGGTTGGTAGCAAAAGGCTATGCACAAAAAAAGGGCATAGATTATGAAGAAACTTTTGCTCTTACATCCTGTATGAGTACGGTGAGATGTGTGATTGCTATGGCTGCAAAATATGGGTGGAGAATACATTAGTTGGACATTAAGACATCATTCGTGAATGGGAATTTGCATGCAGATGTTTATGTGTCACAACCTCCAAGGTTTGTGGTTAAAGGGAAAGAGCATATGGTGTGCAAGTTGCGTAATGCTCTTTATGGTCTCAAACAGGCTCGTGCATGGCACTCCAAAATTGATACTTATTTGGCTAGCAAAGGGTTTAAAAATAGTCCAACTACTCCCACTCTATACATTAAGAATGAGGGAGGGACTTGTTGATTATCATTCTTTATGTAGATGACATGTTGCTCACTGGATCTACAGAAGAAAAAATTGCAGATTTTAAGGCTGAATTAAAATATGCATTTGCTATGTTAGATATGGGCTGCCTACACTATTATTTGGGGATTCAGTTCACCCAAAATCAGCATGGTATCATGATGTCATAGTCACAATATGAAGATAAGCTGTTACTCAGGTTTAGTATGCAAGATTGCAAATCTATGTACACTCCTATGGAGCTAGATTTAAAGCTGTCTATGCATGATGGTGAAGAGACATCTGACGTTGCAATTTACAGCCAGGTGGTTGGCTGTCTTATTTATCTTTGCAACCCATGCCTTGACATCCAGTATGCAATATCTCAGGTGAGCAGGTATATGCCTAGCCCATGGACCATATATTGGCAAGTTGTTAATTTGCAAGGTGCTTAGTCACATGCATTATTATTTCCTAAGGGGGAAGACTTGCACTTACAGGCTTACAGTGATTCAGATTGGGCTGGTAATGCAGATACTAGGCAGCCTAGAGTGGACAATGTTTCTTTCTAGGCCGTTCATGCATTTCATGGCTAAGCAAGAAACAACCTATAGTAGTTATCTCATCTTGTGAGGCTGAGTACAGGGCAGTCTTCACGGCAACAGTGGAATGTGTATGGTTGCGCAGATTGTTGGTTGATCTACATATACCATTGGAGAGTCCTACACCCATTCTTTTTGATTGTCAGAGTGCTATTGCAGTAGCACGAAATCCTGTGTTTCATGCTCGCACGAAATACATAGAGGTGCATTACCATTATGTGAGAGAGAGATGCTTTGCAGGAGAGATCAACTTGATGTATATAGCCACATAGAAAAATGTTGCAGATATTTTCACCAAGGCACTACCACGTGAGAAGTTTGAGGCTCTTCGAAAGTCCTTAAACTTGTTACCCTTTGGTGATTGATTATCCTTGTACTTCATCACATTGGCGCTGCAAGGGGGGTGTTAGAATTTGTGGATTCTATGGGCAGCGCCTTATGTAATTTGTGTAGTGTGGACACTTATTAAAGTGTTAATGTAAGGTGTGTACACCTAGTGTCTTAGAAACTTATAGTAACACTAGGCTCTAGAGTAAAATAAATCTAACTATAGTTAGTTGGTGGAAGACTAGTTAGGTCAACCCTTCACCTAAACATAAGTTGTGCTTTCACTCTATCTTTCATTTCAACAAGTATACTCTTTTCTTTTTGCTTTGGCTCACTCTCTTGCTGTCATTGTCTCTCCTCTCTCTCTCCAAGCTGGTTGCCATTTTCCAATAGTTGTCCACTCATGGAAGGCTAGGAATGCCTCCGCCATTGTTGATTTGATGCAGGGCTTATTGCCCGAGTTTCATTCTCAGCTTCAACATTTTGACTTAGCACCAGAGCAATGGGCACACTTGACTGACCGCTATGCGGCTGGGGATAGGACCCATCGTATCAATCTTGACCATGAGCTTTAAAATTTCAAAATCTCTAACCGGGATGACTTGAAAGTCAAGTTGGCTGAGAGTCAACATCTTCTTGCCGAATTCTCCACTACGGGGACTTCCAAGTCCTCGGATGATTAGGTCACACTATTTTTAAACAAACTCATTAGGAAATACTTTAATTTTGTGAAAGGTATAGTTTCAAAGCCTACCATATCTACTTTGTATGAATTTGAGCGTTAATTGTTGCATTATGCATGGTTGTTCGATCAATTTCACATGAATAATCCCTTAGAGGGGGCTCTTGTTGCTCATTCTTAGAAGGGGCAGCAAGGGAAGGGAAAACAAAATAAAAAATAAAATCAATCCGGGGAATCACAAGGAAACTCCTAGTCACAACTCAAACTAGGGTGGCAAAATGTACCTAAAAAGAATAAGTATTGTCAACATTGTTAAAAGACTGGCCATTTTAATGGAGTGTCGATCAAAGGCAAGAGACACAACACTAAAACCTAAGTCTCAGAGTCTAGCCCCTTACTCGGGCAACCCCAGCAGGGGAGGTAGGGTGATGCCAAGGGGCAATTTAAAGCTTAGACTCACACTGCCATTGGTTAGTCATCTCAGTTGACAACGTTCTCAACTCAAAGGGATTGTCTGATTGGTTTGCAGTGGCCCACATCATCTTCGTAGAGACATCAGATCCGTATCTGTGAGATGACTCTTGACAAGGTTTCCGTAGAGGTCCACTTGTCACAACTGAGTACTTCAGCTCCTGTTTGGATTGTGGACAGTGGAGCTACACATCACATGACTTCTATAGAGGACATCTTTCGTACTTGAGCTCCTGTAGCCGGGCGGGTCTCCATAGGAAACAACTTCTCGATCAAGATTCACTTAGGCTCAAGGTCATGTTAGTTTTGCCACTGACAAGGGTTTAGATTTGGCTTCGCTGAATAATGTATATCATGTTTCTTAGCTTAGGGTGAACTTATTATCTGTTCAACAACTTTGCCGGTTGGGGCGAGCAGTTTTCTTTACAATAATCATAGTCGAGATCCTTGATTCTCAGACTGGTTTAGTAATTGCTTACGGTGAGACACAGTCTAATGGCCTATACCACATGACACACTTTTTGATCGAGTCGACAATCGAGGACTTTGTAATCCATAGCTTCCAAGCATTTCCCACATCTCAAGAGCCTACGAACAATGAGCGTTTTTGGCATTTTTGCTTAGGGAATCTTGGTTATGACCCTCTTTATGAGTTGTTGTGTCGTGAGTTGATTGAGGGTCTTTTCTACTTGAAGCTAGCCCGTGATGTCTGTAAAGTCTGTCAGCTTGAGAAATAGCACCATACCTGTCATGATGACATGTATTTTTGAAACCTCACTTAACATGTGGATTAATTTTTAATCACATGGTTAAGTAAATGTTGCACATGTGAGGTGTAATTAGGATTAGAGTAAATGTGCAAGCCCAAGACTTGAAGAATCACGAGATGTCAAGGCAAAAGTTGCTATAAGTTATACCGCATAAGTACTTGGTGGTATTTGATGCTAGTTGTTGGCCTAGGTCATTCATTTGGGTATAAGTGGTAGTTGGAGATACTAGAGAAGTGGCGTTTAATGGTACCTAATGCCAATTTGATGGACAAAGATGACGCATATACACTTGGGAATGGAAGTTGCCTAGCCAAGTATTTAAAGACTGAAAATCAATATTTAATTATGACTAATGTTGGAAAAACCATTTGGGAATGTTGCCACTTGTAAAAAATGCCCATGCAAGTCTGAAAAACTTCTTTAGAGATTGGAGAGAGGCATTTTTAGTGTATTTAGCCTGTAAGAGAGAGGGAAGAGATGCTGCTGGTCTGATTTGCAGCCATTGGAGGACCTTCTGAGGCAGCCAGGGGTAGAAGAAGACCAATCAATAGCAGGTGACAACATTTACAAGCTGTTGAGACAGGGCAATAACAGCAAATGATTGAATTTCTTTAGTTCTTTGCATCCACAAGCTGTTGTGGCAAGGCAATAGCTACATTTGATTGATTTTCAGCCATTCTTCGCGACAAAACTTTGAATTTTCTCTCTCTACAGCTTTCTCTCTCATCTCCCAGCCATTTCATAGCGTTTCTCTGAAGATCTCAGCATTTGGACCCTTGGAGGCTGAGAAATTGCAAATTTCTTTGTTGTAAACCCTAATTTACATAAAAAATTAGGGTTTAGCAGCAGCCTTGGGAAGCGTGCTAGAAATTGGAAGCTCCAAGACTTGGATTCAATAGGGCTAAAGGTAAATTTCAGGTAAATTCAAGTGGACGACTAGCCAACCATTGAATTTGGGCTATTTCCATCGTCCATGAAGTGGGTGAAGGCCAATTAAGTGTCCGAATGAAGGGGTAAAATAGATTGAAGACTTGTTGGTCACTTTGGACAGCAAGGGGAGTTTGGATTGCGAAGGGGATTGGGAGAATCCCATTGTAAATTAACTTTTTCTTCAATAAAGCTAAAGAAATACCAAAATGGGCTCCAATTTCGGGGCCAATGGGGTGTGCATTGTCCAAGATCAGTAGGTAAATTTGTATTTTCAGATTTGGATTAATTGTTTTCTGTTGTGATTAAGTTGTAATTAGGGATTTACCACCCATCCACGGAAGGAAGGCTGGTTACATGGTTCCGTTGTCAGGACACCATCAAATCCTTTGAAGTGGTGGGCCTGTGGTATATGATTGCAACTTGGGACTATTGCATTATTGCTATAATTGTTCTCAGCAGTGAATTACAGTAAGCATGTCTTCACATGGTGATATGGGATCAAGTGGAGAGGATGTATCACTCCTTGGTTAGTCATTTGGTGAAGGGGGAAATGCAATGATTGATGTTGGGCATGGTTCTTAGCATGGACAGCATGCTGAAAATGTGGGAAATGACCCGAATGTTGGTACTTCAATGCATAAAGAGGCTGATGACCAGCAAGGGGCTGAAGAATTTGATGATAGCTTCACGGATCAAATGCGTACAACAATAAGTCTTTTTGCTGAATTGGCAAAGGATCCCCAGTTTACTCAATTCTTGAAAGCCCCAAAGAAGGACAGCAAAGGCAAAGAGAAGAAGACACCTTCTACAGCTTTGGGACAGCCACAAGAACCGAAGGAAATGCCTAAGCTCTTCTTTAGAAGAGCCCAAAATGCCTGATGAGCACAAACAATTGGTATCCGTGGGACAAGAAGTGTAAATGCATGGTCAACTTGGTAGTGCTAATCCATGGGAACATGGGTAGCAAGGCAGTTACGCACATGCAAGCATGGGACAGCAAGGATGCTTTGGTGATGGTACCATTTTTCATGCTATGATTGGACAAGTGCCGCATATGGGAATGTATTGCACAAATCCCTAAAGTATGCAGTAGCCAATGCATGGATCACAACACCCAATGTATTCGGGTAATGCAAGTGGAATGCCTAATCCCATGTATGGCAGCATAAGCATGATGCTTGGGGCACAAAGCGGGCCATATGGATATGTATCGGCACCCCAGGGTCTGTTGGAGCATAAGGATTTGGTGCTGGTCATGTAGGTGCTTCAAATAGTGCTAGTTTTTATGCAAATACAGCCAATGCACCCTTTTTACAGCAGCCCATTTATGATAACTTGACTCCCATAGGTTTGTTGAAGGACTATGATGAAGGTGGCAAAAGCATGAAGTTTGAGTCTTTCAGTGGTGCACAAGATAGACTGAAAGCACTTGTTTTTATTCAGCAGGTTGATGCAGCCTTTTAGTGCCATATTTTTGAAGGGAAATGCATTGCATTGGTGGTCTACACTTTTTATTCAAGGGAAGTCACGTACCACTTGGGTCCAGTTCAAGCAAATATTTGCTTCAAATTGGTTGACAAGTACCTTTGAAGCAGACATTATGACATCTTGGAATTAGTTGAATTCCAAAGATTGCAAAAACTTGGATCAGTATAATAAGAAGTTTTGGGGTGCATTGTTGCCAGTTACTTCTTATTGCATAGTACCCCTCCATGAGCAGGTGGAGAAGTATATTTGTGGTTTGCCAAAGGGTATTCGGGATTTTTGCATTAAGTTCACTGTTTTTGGCATGTCTCAGCTTATTGAAACTGCTACTATAACCGACACACTGCTGTATGGAAAGGATGCAAGATTCCATGATGATGATGCCAAGTCACATATCAAAGAGGCAAAGGCTAAGAAAAATGGTAAATTTGAAAATAAAGCCTAAAATCAGGGCAGATTTGAAAAGTTGAAGGAAAAGATAACTTCAAATCCTGTGTTTATGTTGCCCCCGACCTAAGGAATTCATTCATAGTTCCATGTGATGCATTTGGTAACAACATTGGGGTTGTTATTATGCAAGATAGTTGAGTTGTGGCTTATGAGAGCCGAATTCTTCATGGTGCAGAAAAGAATTCACAGGTCTATGAGAAAGAGCTCTTGGCTGTAATTCATGCATTGCCTATGTGGAAACATTATTCGTTGGAGTTTGATTTTACAATGCAGAGAGACCATCAAACTTTGAGGTACTTTCTAACACAGACAAAGTTGTCAGAGAAGCATATGAGATGGGCAATTTTTCTCTCTATGTTTCATTTTCAGATTGTACATATTGATGGTAAAAAGAATGTTGTGGCTGATGCGCTGTCACGTAAGCCACAAATTTCAGCTGTCAGCATGGTTTATCACACTGAGTTGGATGCTATGAAAGAGCAATATGTTGCTGATTCGGACTTTATTAATGTTTATGATCAGCTTTGCAATTGCCAAAGGCATGGACACTTTGTACTAAGAGATGGATTTCTGATAATGCATGGACAAATTTGTGTCACAAAGCAGTTAAGGCCTAGAGTTATCATTGACAGTCATGCTCTTCCGTATGCAGGACACATAGGTATTGATTGGCCAGCTTTGAGGCATGATGTAGAACAATTTGTTAAGACATGCATCGTATGTCAGAAGGTAAAGCATGATAGGCAAAAGATGTCGGGTTTGTTGTAGCCCTTGCTTATTCCAAATAGGCCTTGGCAAGAGATTGCAATGGACTTTATTTTTGAGCTTCCTAAGACACCTACAAGGAATGATGGGATATGGACTATCATTTGCAGATTTAGCAAACAAGCCCATTTCATTCCGGTGAGGAAGAAAATTAAGGCTAATCATATGGCACGATTGTTTTTGCAGTACATCTTTAAGTATCATGGTATGTCAGAGTCGATCAAGCCCATTTCATTTCGATGAGAAAGAAAATTAAGGCTAATCATGTGGCACGATTGTTTTTGCAGCACATCTTAAAGAATCATGGTATGCTAGAGTTGGTCATTAGTGATCGAGACCCCTAGATGATTAGTTTATTTTGGAAGGGCTTATTTAAGAATATGGGTACCACGCTGAAATTCTCATCATCTTTCCATTCGCAGACAGAAAGTCAGTTTGAGGAAGCAAATTCCAGTGTTAGAACTTTCGATGTGCTATGTTTCAGACCACAAGACACAGTGGGAGTAGTATTTGCCTTTGGTTGAGTTTGCTTATAACAACACAGTGCATAGTTCTACGGGCAAAGCTCCATTTGAGGAGGTAAGAAAGTATCCCCTATTTTGCACACAAAAGAAAAGATCTTTGAGTTTGATCGTTATGTGGAAAGCATGGATGCATCTTAAGAGAATATTAAGTATGCGCTCCAAAGATCACAGGATAAGCAAAAGAGGGCAGTTGATCGTCATAGGCGTGCTTTGCACTTTACAGAGGGCGATTATGTTTTGTTGTGATTTGAAAAGGCACGGCTGAAAAAATGAAGGGCAAAGAGTGATTGTATCCGAAGTTGTCTACGAGATACTATGGGCCATTTCAAGTGTTGGAGAGGACCAGTGATGCATGCTATAGGCTGAAAATTGCCTTCACATTGGCGGATACGCAATGCCTTTCATGTGAGCTTGCTTAGACCTTTTCATGGAGATGTGCCAGAGGATGTTTGTGCTGAAATTCAGCCGGAGGTTGAATAGCTCGATCAAATAGTGGTACTAGAGCAGATTTTGGCACACAGAGAGAAAGATCAGGGGTAAGGGTTCCAGAAGGTACTTGGTGAAGTTTCATAATTATTTACCAATGGATGCCAAATGGATGGAGGAGAATGACTTGGCAGACCATCCTCAGTTGTTGCAGCTTTACCTTGATGCTTTCCAGTGAGAGCCGACTTTAGTTCAGGCTCAATCAAGTTCAACAGAGTAGAGGTCCAGAGTATTACCTGATGATTGTGAGGGAGCTAGCACCTCCGCTCCTCAGTAATGGACAGCTCTAGAAGTAGTGGATCTCGAATGTATTCAACATACATTCAGGGTACTGTAGCTGAATAGCATGTTTGCTAGGGGATCACTATTCAGTGTACCAGTCACTACGTTTGGTATGCAGATCGGTATGGTTTTCACTGCAGCTCTAAAACTGTACATTTGCATCCATTATGCTCAGTGTATAATCAATTATGCTTGGTATGGCATTGGTTACACTTGGTATAGCATCAGTCAATGATGATCAAGGGCTGATTATTGAATACTGGTTTTCAGCGTATGATCGTTAATATCCAGTGGTATTTAGCTCAGTTTTTGATTAGCTTGAGAACCGTTTATGGTCACTTTTTGGATCGTTTGTATCCGTTTTTGCATTGATTACTGGTCAGTTTTTGCAATGAGTTTGTGATCAGTTTGGGATCACATTTGCAGCAGTTTGTGATTAGTTCTCAGATCAGCAAGTGATCATTTTATGATCAAATTATGCTTAGTTTTCAATGGTTTACATCTAGTTTTATGGACAACAACATATATTATGAGGCCATTGATGTTCTAGCCATGGTTTATACTTGGTTATGCTATGCTATGGTTTGGTTTTGCCAGATGAGTTAAGGACATGTCGCATGATAATTTGACAATGTTTTTGAGATTCTTTGTGAGTTATGCATTAGATCGAGTCTTCGTTGTTTGCGTTTGTTGGTGTTTGACATCCAGAGATTGCCTTGCTGTGATTCGGGATCCGTTTGGAGTACGACACACTCTCTAGGTCATTATCCTTGCCTTGATCCTTAAGATACAGGAGTTCGAGGTTCAGTATTCATTCACTGCATAGTGTGTTTGCTGCATGAGCATTGTATATGCAACAGTTGCATCACTTTTTTTTTTCTATGTTCATTGTCTTTGAGTTATCCTAACCCTAACTATGTTCTTTTATTAGTATGTGCTTTGTCGTACGGTTTCTGTTTGTGTTTCTGTGTTAGGGTATTTTTTTACAAGTTTGATTCTTGGATTTTGACTGTGTGTCTCGTGCCTTAGATTGAAACTCGTCATAATGGGCATATCTTGATAATATCTATTTTTCTTACACTCTAATGTCAAGGTATCTACACCGAGTCTAGACCTTGTTTGTTTCATTATAGGTAATTAGAGGCTTAATGGGAAGAGCTGAAGTATTGGAATATATTAAGGGTTCTTTTGCTTGGCAAGACCTAGAGCATTAGAAATGAAGTGCTCTTTGGAAGATATAGAAATTCTTTTTGTGTTTTGGTGGGGATGGCAAGAAAAAGTGTTCAAGACCTCGTTGCAATTTCAAGGTGCCTAAAAAGTGTTAATAGAGTTGTTGCTAAGCTCTCCGATAAAGTTATGTAAACTTGTCACAATGCGTTGACATTCTGCCATCCAAGTTTGAGAGTAGATTGTGTGGTTCCTTGGGATTAGCTAGTATTGTTTTGATTTTGATTTTGATTTGAGCTTGAATTTTGTTTGTCCTTGCCCTATTGTCCCTTTTGAAAAGATGCAACGAGAGACCCTCTATCAAGGACACATTATGAAATTTATCGAACAACCATGCATAATGCAACAATTGACACTCAAACTCATAAAATGTGGGCATTTGAGGTTATGAAATCATTTGTTGCACAAAATGGAAATATTTTCTTGGCAGCTTGTTAAAAAATAAGGTAACCTGATCATTAGAACACTTAGGAGTCCTAGTGGTTGAGAATTCAGCAAGCGAGGAGACATCAATACTCAGATAACTTGACTTTCAATTCATTCTTCTTTGTGATTTTAAAGTTCTAGAGCTCATGATTGAAATTGATGCGATGGTCCTATCTTGAGCCACATAGTAGTTAGCCAAGTATGCCTAATGCTCAGATGCCAAGTCAAAATGATGAAGCTGAGAGTGAAACTCAAGCAATAAGCCTTGCATAAGCTCAATAATTGTGGAGGCATTATGTGCCTTTCATGAGTAGACGACCTCATATGAAACAAGTGTGGGATCAAGTTGGGGTTTCAACCCTTGCATTAAATTCCATAGGTTCTGAGAGTTCAAGGCGTGGCTCATTAAGTTTAACTTGTTGAAACACATCTTATCATTAAAAGCATGCCTGACAGATGAGGAGCTAGAATCATGAGGTGTTTGTAAAGGTGGATAGGTGGGGTATGTTGGAGGATAAGAAGAAGAAGAGGGTAATTGTGGATAGGCAGAAATAGGCTGGTGATGCCCAATAAGTATTGATTGATGTGGAGATACCGAAACTGCTATAGGTTCATATGGTACCGAAGGTGGAGGTAGAGGCACTGGGACACAATAGCCTGGTCCAAATGTTAGCTTGGGCACAACATAATGGCTGGATGGTCCACTACGCAATGCCATAGAGGCAAATTGTGGTACCAAATGATCCACACTCGAGTATTTTTGGGATGCACTCCGAGAGGGATAACCCAAAGTGTGTATGGGAGATCTAGTCTTCGTCACATGTACACCATTTGGAAACGAGTATGTAGAGGTCGTGAAGGCAATGTCTTAGTGTGTAGAACCCCTTGGTGTGGTGTATGGTGGTAAATGTGGTACACTTTTAATGGAAGCGGAAAGAAAAGTGTAGCAGAAGGGTGAGCGAGGGATGGTTGGGAGTCCAAATGGATTAGTGATAGATGTTGTCGTGGAAAACATGGTTGATTTCTTTTGTCCATTAAATACAGTAGATTGAGAATTAGATTAAGATGCATCTACTTCAATTTGACCATTAGAAATAAAATTGTTTGAAGGAAAAGGAAGGGAAAGAATACTTGCAACCTTTTCTTTCAGCTTCTTACCTAGTTTTAGTCCATAAAGAAATAGTCTTTCTCATTACTTAGAAATCAAAGGTTGTTTTGAAGAGTCCCTTCTTGATGACAATGAGCATTTCCTGATCCAATAGAAAATACTGAATTAGTTGGCATAGAATTTGACATAATAGGGTTCATACCTGATATTGGAGAAAAGAAATACTATGGAAGTGGAGTGTAATTTGAGCTAGGTTTTAGTTGCGGATGACCGATCCATAGTGGAGATTTCACAGGTCTTGCAAGATCATTAGTTTTGTGCGTCGAATCTAAAGGAGATAACTCAGGCTTATCTTCAATCTCCTGCTAAGCCCTATGCAAAAGGATGAGATCATATTTAGTGGCGGAAATCTGATATAGTCTTTGGACTCCATGGTAGTCGAATGGTTCTCTGCCCATGTCAAATCGGGTAGTAGCAAGCTGGAAGGTCCACTCTTGATCATTTTTGTCCATGTTTGGTTGTGAAGACTAGAGGGATGGTGTGAATGTGTTCGAAGTCATTTGACCCTTGTATTATTTTTGCTTTTGCTTTTGCTTTTGTGGATGAGCTTTTTGATCAAAGACTAGGATTTCTCAGAGAGCACATAGCTTTGATACCATGTAAAGAAATGCTTTAAATGCAAAAAACACAAAACCAATTGTATGGCAAAACACAAATTGATAACACAAAATACAGTTATGATTAGGGTAACTTAGAGACAGTAAACACAATGAATAATAAAGTGAATGACTACTGAATATATGATGCTTATGCAGCAAATGCACCATGCAGTGAATACTGAACCTCGAACTCTCGTATCTCTAGAATCAAGATAGAAGTTATGAGCTAGAGAGTGTGTCATAATCTAAAACGGATTCCAAAATGTAGTAAGGCAACCTCTGTGTATTGAATACCAGCAAACGCAACCTAGGAGGTTGAATTTGATGCAGACAGGCAGTGAGAAGAGAGAGAAATACTAAAAACGCAAGTACTTAAGGAGAGAGAAAAATTGAGCGATAGCAGATGAGTGCAAATACAGTCACAGGAGCCAGGTGACATGCAAAAGAGAGAGAAAACACCAAATATAGATGCTAGATGACCATGCGATAGTTGGAAAGTGGTGGCAACAGCTTCAACAGGAGGTGATAGCAAGGAGAGGGGCGCATCACATCGCGTCGCACTGTGTTTGTGGGGGGATGTTGTGTTATGTTAAAGGATTCATCTCCCTGATCGTTTAGAATTTCCAATCAGAGTCCTTGAGGCGACTGCTTCCAGCACCTTGAGGGAGACTCTCGACACATGCTCTTGAGGACGCACAAGTGCCCCTACTATCAGTTAGATAACAATCGGGAAGGCAAAGATCGCCGCATCTAGCATGGATTTTAACTTAGAGACGTTTAGTCATAATCCTACACATGGTAGTTTCGCGCCACTGGCTTTTCAGCCAAGCGCAATGATCAATTATGTGAATCAACAGTTCCTCTCGTACTAAGTTGAATTACTATTGCGGCACCACTTATCAGTATTGTAAAATGGTATAAAAGATATTCATACCTAAACACACTCTTACACATATACCAGTGTGTGTTCACACACGGGGATAAATAATAACTAACAATTCCTTGAGGTCATGGATGATTGAACTCATGATACAAAACATATAGAAAAAAAAAGTGAAGGTTTTACCTTGAACAGATAATATCTAATTCTATACAATGATTCTGGAAAAGAGATGCATAAGTAAGAGAGATGTATTATGAGATAGGTCATGACATAGTATATTGAGAAGCTCAGGGACCTGAAGTAGAACATGATTCAAAGATGCGTGTGCATAGCTTAGAGATTGATCAAAAGCCAATATGGTTGAGAGCATCGGACACATGATGGCAAGAGGTCAAATACGTGGATATAGCTTTCGGGTTCAACTCAGAGGTTATGCATAAAGTTGTTACAAACCCTTTTTAAAATATTACTCCTTTAAAAGGAAAGTAAAAATAAATACAACTCATTTTGGATTAAAATCCAAGTAGAGAATCCCGCACAATTATTTAGTATAAGTGACGGAAAGACTTTATCATGTGTGTGCATGGCCATTGTCCTAATCACATGATTTTTTACTAATTTTAAAAATTTTCATTCTTTAGAAATTTAAATATTATTTTTTAAAATTTAAAATTTTCAACACAATTAAAATCCCCTTGATGTTGAGGACATTGTGATTGGTGTTAATCGCATGTGACTGCATGGCCAAGCATTGGGCGGATCATTTTTCAACTTTTTACTAATTTCATTTTAAACTAATTTTTAATTTTTTTCATTCTTTAAAATTTTAAATATTATTTTTGAAAATTTAAAATTTTCAACACAATTAAAATCCCCTTGATGTTGAGGACATTGTGATTCGTGTTAGTCGCTCTTGTGATAGCGTGGCCAAGCACTAGGCAAGTCATTTTTTAACCAATGCCACAAGTAAGTGATTAGACGGTCTTCAACATGTTTTTCAAGGCCTTCATTTAGTGATGGAGGGCTCTAGGGTAAAAATTCCCATATTTCAATGAACAAATTTAGAGAAATTGGGCTTAGATTGGAAACGCCCCAATCTACATGTGAACAATTCTTTCTAAAAAAATGAACTTCAATTATCCAAGGTTGTATTAAAACCTTCTCTCTCTAAACTTGGGGTGGATACTAATGTGACTTGGAGAGTGGAGACGACAAGTTTGTTGATCTAGGGTAGATTTGATGGCTAGATGACGTGATATAAGAGATATGGCAGGTGATAAGACTTGAGAATGTGCAGACTAGAGATGTGGTGCTAGGCAGCCAACATGTGTGGCGCATAGTAGATTGTGATGAGGTAGGCTATGATGATAGGATGCACAAGCTAATGACGTGTTGGGGCTTCTATTGAGGCAAACAATTGTTGAGACGGCATAAACCAATGGGTAGTTGTAGCAACGTTTCATAGTAGGGCTCGCAACACAAAGACGAAGAAGACTTCCTTCTCTTTTTCTTCCTCTTTTTGTACTTTTGTCATGATAGATTAGTTTCATTGCTCTAATATCATTGTTGGGTATGGAGCTTGCAAAGATTGACTAGCAAGCTATGATGGATGGAATTTCATGGAGATAAGAGAAGAGAGAGAGTAAGAGGGGGAGAGAAAGAGAGAGAGTACTCTTGTACGTACACGAACTGAAAGAATAGATTGATTATAATAAGTGAGATATCTAAGTACAAGTGATAGGACTTGGATATATAGGTTGAGATATCCACCTATACTTTTCGACTCTTATTTAATGTTAAGCGGTGTAAAAGTCCTTTGTGCCTAAACACGTACTTTTATCCCCAATAATGTGTGTTCACACACGGAGATGGATAATAATTAACAAAACATGTATTGGTCATTTCGTATACCATGTTACCCTTTTAAATGTATACAATCAAGGTTGCTTGCAATATTTCGAGAGGAGGGGATATTACTAGAATGATATTTGATTATACTTCATTGAGATTATTAATTAAAATAAAATTTAGTCAAAGTGTCCTTAGCTCTTGGCATGGTGACCATTACATCGGTAGTAAAGGATTTGACATTGGGCACGTAGTGGATAAGTATACAGGCAATGTGGTATAGGAGCAAGGAAAAGTAACAAGGTGCAATGTGAAACTTTCATTAAATTGAAAGTTTGCACCTTAAGAATTGAGTTATATTGAAAGTTTCGCTTAGTAAGTAACTCATTTAGAGCACTTAAGTTGTAATATAGGCCTTGAGCTAAAGTTTGTTCTAGTGAAGCTCACTTATGATTAATGATCAAGTTATTAATTAGCCCTTATAAAAAAATTGGAAATCTTGGCTATTTGGGACACACACACACACACACACTCACTCACTCTCACTCACTCTCTGTCTCTCTCTCATATTTGAGTAGCCCAAGTTTAAAGATAACCTTAATCTCTTCTTTGTCGTAGAAATTGTAGGTTTCAAGCATGGAATATGAGTTGATACTATGAATAGAGTGTGGACAACGGCCAATCTTCTCTTGGGGGAATCAAATATTTAGGCAGCTTTAGTAATGCATGTTATTGTTTTTAATCTAGAAATTAGAAAAAGAGGGTATTACAGTATTAAGGGTTGAGATCCTCTCTTCTCTTTTAAGATCTGAAGCCTAGTGCACTTTTGGACAACTTTCTTGTGAGCAAAGTGATATTGTCATAGTTTCATCGCAAGAAATCCCTTTATTTGTAAGAGGAACATTGTGGGATTACATGGGAACTATGTAGGATAGTTAGTTATTTAGGCAAGTGCTCCACAAAATTGGGCTTACATGTTGGCTGTTATTTTTAGGCTTTGGCAAGCTGAAGTGTTCATTTGCATTTTTTGGACACTCTACAGTTGGTTGGGGCCAACATTGAAGGTGACAAGGTCATTGTGCATTTGTCGATGAGTTGTGTTGCGAGAAGTTGCTGAAATACAGCCATTCATAACTAGTTTTGAGCATACATCAGTAATCTAAAGAAATACTGAAAGGGGGGACTAAGCTTTGGGGCCAACAAGTGTTACGTGTGGTGTAAGAGTACTCTAGCTCTAGTTTTGTGTGGGTTTTTCTTGCTGAATTCACTATCAAGCTAAATTAAGTATTTCCTAACGTGTGTTTATTGCCCTTTGGGCTTTTGAAGGCTGGTTTCATTGGCGTTTGAGGGAAGATAACTATCTATAGTCTTGGTAGGTTATTGGGTAGCCGAAGAGCTCCCATTGACCAATGCTTTGGTTGCTTTGGGATTGAATCTCTTGGGGTAAAAAGGGGTAAGCTTTGCTTGACAGTCCCTCTTGGTTTCCATTTTAGGCATGAGAGTGGGTGTTAAGCCAAAAAGGATGCATTAAGAAGCCAGAAAAGGTACATTAAGATTAAATATTTCATTAAACTCATTAAGTAGCACCAAAACTCAAATGCACAATTGTGCTTCAGCGTCCCATAAGCAAAACCCTAAGCTTTGGTTGGTTCCAATTGTTAGAGAGTGCATTAGTTCACTTGCATCCTTTTGCATCCTCAACCTCCATAGTGTGCCCACACCATCTGAAGGCTGCCCACACCTGCGTTTGGTTTCAGCCTGCTGTCACCATCACTTCAACCCCCTTTGCACGTTGTCCAGCCACTGTTAAAGAGTTTCCGGCTGCCGCTTTGCTCATAACCACCTGGTAGACTGCTGCATTTACATCTGAACAAGCTGCTGCTGCTGTTCATTGCATGGAGGTTATCCACATTGTTGACATCACGTTCTAGAACTGCTTTTTCAGTGTCTACAGCACTCCCTCATCATCACATAGTGTAGCTGTTGATCAGGCTGCCTGGACTGCCGCATCATTACTCTAGTTGCCAGCTGCTGCATTTTGAGTTTTCAGCACTTACTCTACATCATCCTCTGCTGTAACTGGTGATTACTGCACTTAGGACCCACAGCTGTTGGACTGCCCTGCCTTTGAGCATTCTGTGAACTTGTTCATTCATTCAGCATACATTATTCATTCAGTTTCATCTTCTTCTTCCCTAGTTTGCGTTTTGTATTTTTGTTTGAGTTAGTGCTTTATTTGTGTTTGTACATTCTATGTGTACACATGTTGCATATCTGCGTAGACTCACTATGTATAAATGTTAGATATCATTGTGCATTCAAGGCCTATTTTCAAACCCCTTATCTATAAATGTATCATTATAATCCTTTCTTTATTCAATATGTGACAAACACCTTTGAATGGTACCCTTCTACCTCAAGTTTTCAACCAAAAAGGTGTAGTGATTTTTAGATCAACAGATGCATGCAAGACAGGTCCCAACTCAAGACAATGTTTACCCAGTAGCTAGGAAGTCCATAGATGCAAGATTATGATGTCAATTGCTTTCCGGAAAGGTCAAATGACAAGAATGATCTCAACTCAAGGTGCAATTAGGACCAAGCGCCTTACATTCTAGCCTTTGTTTTGTAAGAGGCAGCCTGTCTTGGAGTCATTTCACAACATTGATTAGCTAGAGAGCCCTTGGATGAAGTGTCTTAGATATGTGACACAAATATTCTAGGATGTAAGGTGTCTTAACTTAGAGAGTCCTAGTTCACAATATTTTCATATGGATTTGTGGATTGGGTGTGCATTGGAGATCAAGCTTTTCTAGGAGGCATTCCTTTTTACTATATGTTTATGTTCTGGCATCTTGAATGTGATTTTGGCAGGGGTCAGATGGGCTTAGATGAGGAGCAACAACGCATAAAATGTGCAGAAAGAGGTGGCTGTTTTTGTAAGCAGGAAACCGATGTGAATGGCTCTGTCGATGCCAAGAAAGCTGCTCCTGGTGCCTGCTGTCAAGAAAAGGTGGATAAAAAAACCAGTCACTGTGGTGGAATATGTGGTGCTTGGAGCAGGTTTTCGTCCTATTTTGATGGCTGGGAAAGGGGTGATACTATGGCAGCCCTAGCTGTGATTGGTGCTGCAGCTGCTGTTGCAGTTGCTTTTGATTATTACAGGAAACCATCGTAGGTTTAGACCGTCTGTAACTTCTAAATATCAGAGCACGCTTTTAATACCTTACAGAAGCATTCAGGTTTGAAAATGGTGATCTCTTATACATAACCAGAGACAATAAGAACCCTTCTACTGGTAAAAAAGTCATCCTAAACTGCATTTGATAAAGTTACCTCTTAGATATCACAGTAATCATGGTACCCTGTTTATAGTGGCAAGCTTTTTATTTGAAAATGTGGGCCCTGGAGTCTGTAGGTGTAATATATATGATTATGCATTGCTCTAGTAGAAAACTAGTCACGCTTTTTGAAATGATTGAAGAACTGATCCTTTCTGAGAATACTCCAGGTTCTCTTATCATTTATTGAGATTTTCTTGTGCAATTATTGAGATTTTCTCTGCACAAGATTAATTGATGAGTGATATTCAAGGATGAGCTTCAAAACCAAGAGATTAGTCTTTCATTATTGGACTTCCTACAGCTGCGCATTTACATTCATGGCAGAACTTGAGTATGGGCTTGTGTTCATATTGAAATTGGTTATTATTGAATGTACATCACTTTTAAAAGTTTAGTTTTCTCCATAGATGTGCTAGTACATCTGGATAAATTCAACACCAGTTCGTAAGCCACTAGTTGACAATGAGTCTCTCTCTCTCTCTCTCTCTCAATTATTGAGATTTTCTCTGCACAAGATTAATTGATGAGTGATATTGAAGGATGAGCTTCAAAACTAAGAGATTAGTCTTTCATTATTGGACTTCCTACAGCTGAGCATTTATATTCATGGCAGAACTTCAGTATGGGCTTGTGTTCATATTGAAATTGGTTATAATTGAATGTGCATCACTTCTAAAAGTTTAGTTTTCTCCATAGACGCACTAGTACATCTGGATAAATTCAACACCAGTTTGTAAGCCTCTGGTTGACAACGAGTCTCTCTCTCTCTCTCTCTCTCAAACAGCAGTTGTAGTTCAGTGACATCTCTTTGACAGTTGAAGTCAGAGCCACCTCCAATTGCTGTTAGACCCCTTGGTCAGACAGACAGTTACAGCTCTCTTAGCTTTCTGTCACACCAGTTGCTTCTCAGTCTGTGTTAGGCTGCCATCACAGCGGTTTTTTTGCATTTTTGCCAGGATCATAGATAAACTTGCCTAAACGCAACTCAAAGAATGACTAGGGAAAAATAGCCAAGACCAAGTAACTAGAAAGGAGGGTAACCGTGTAGTTCATCAAGGTTACAAAGCCATCATAGAGGAGTTCAGGAAGCCTACGCACTACGTCACTTTTGGGTCACTATGTGTTTAGTAACTTCAATAGCTTTTGTAGTGGGTTTTCTTTTTCTATCAATGGAGCTTGCACTTTTCTTTTTGTGCCAATGGCACCCTGAAGTGGGTTGTAACTAAGACCAGACCCCTTGGAGGCCTTTGAAAAGATGTTAATACAACTTTCTTTCTTACTTTCACAAGCAGATCTTTGCCAAGATCTATGTATGCTTTGCAATTCTTACATATTATTTGGATTCTTAAGCTAATGACTTTGGTGTTTAAATTGAGAAGATGGATGGTTCTAAATTTTAGGAGCCTTGGATTGGCTTGAAAGAGAGTTTTAAAGAATAGAGATAATATCTTTAACATCATGAATTTTGTGTGTTGGCAATGTTTACTAAATTTGGTTATTTTTATTCTTGATAAAATTCACCTAAAAAACAAAGGTAATGATACTTGCCTTGCATTACTTCACTTTTTCTTTTTGCACTAAGTCACCCTTCTGCTCATTTTCTCTTATTTTATATCAATTTTGCTTGTTGTAAATGTATTTATAAAAGTTGAAGATATTCCAAAGTTGGTTAGAACCATCTTCTCTTCTACTTTTCCACCATTTAATTAATTTAAACATTTTCTTTCTCATTGTTGTTTTATAGATCAAGAGATATGTAAATTCTTTACAGCACCTCTTTTTTAAAGCTCTATTCCATTTTGAGATAAAAAAGAAAGGCATAACAATGTAAAGCTAATCCAATGTGAATAAGGGTTGATTTTCTCTCTCCTTTTACTCTTTAGTTTGTAAAGTATTTGCTTGTTTTATTGCATAGCAAGTGATGCATGTATGCATGTACACTTTGTACGATCTTGAGAGAGTGAAATACTTTTGCTCACTCTTAGGTTGATCGTAATTGAGTTTTTTCTTAAGGGACTTGGGATGAGTAAAAATACATTTCTTTATGGGGGAGAGGGAGAGGAATTCATCATCTTTAACTCTCAACTTGTTTCTATTTCTTTTATATTTTCATGCTTATAAATTTTTGAATAGTTTTTACATTTAGCTTTAGATATTTGTTTTTCTTTATTTTCTTGAAATACTCAGTTTTTAAAATAGGCGAATGTTATAATTGTTGAGTATACTATGTTACTTAGGAGTTAATAATTATGATGGTAGTCGATACATAGAGGTGAGATGCTAATGTGCCATTAATTTATAATGATAAAAAATGTGGATTTAAAGTGATTCAATATCAAAGATATCAATCGATGTAAGCTTACCACTATGTAGCTAAAGCCGAAGAAGATTGAATTAGCTAGGGTAAAAGCTGCAATAGAGAAAAGATAGGCTTTGCAAAGAAAGAGTTATTGACGAGTTCTACAAATCGTGGTCTTCATGACTCTTTGCAATATTATGCATTTTTGTATATACTTTGCAAAAATTAATAAAATATAATTGAAACTCCAAAAATTACTAAAGTGTATTATTTTACAAACGTTAAGGGATATATTGAAAATTTGAAAAAAATTGCAAGGGGTATTTTGAAAAATATAATCAAAATACAAGTACATATTGGAAACTAATATTTATTTCTTAACTTTTCTAAGCTCTTCAATTAACTCAATTTTCTACTATCAATATTTTTCTCTACTACTTTATTAATGATGGATCTATGAAAATTTTCATTTATTATTAAAAAGCAAGAATAAATGAGAAAACATGTGTGGTGTTCAAATGTTTGCGTGGCCGATGATGGTCCTGCTATTGCTTGTGTGTCTTCACAACATCATGGGAATGAAAGACAAGAAGAGAAGGGTAATGAAGACTCCCACACACACACACATTCGATGTCAAACTTCACCTTTATAATATCCTTCTTTGCTTCCTTTCCCACTCAATAAGTCTCTCTTTCTCCCTCTATACCCCCCCCTCTCTCTCTCTCTCTCTCTCTCTCTCTCTCTCTCTCTCTCTAGTTGACAATCTCACGGCTTGCCCAAGATCCCTATGGTGGTTTGAGAATTGGGGTGGGGTGCCTTATCTACTAAGGGGAAGAGGTCTAGCTTATTATAATATTATTTACACATGGTTCTTTTAACATAGAATTTGGGGGCCGGGGGGGGAGGGGGGGGGGCGCGATTTCACTTCATGCAAGGAGGGGGAGACTATCATGCTGTGGATGTAGGAGATACAATGGGGCTTAAGGGTAGGAGGTGATGTGATGTTTTTTTTTTTTTGGGGGGGGGGGGGGGGATTTACTTGTTCATATTAGGAGCAGGGAGACGGTTATTGAGATGGACAATGGAGGGGGATGCCATTATGTGTCCCCCCTCGGCATTGTAATTATGATGGGCAAGGGCTTATACATGTAATGGAAGGGGGGGCGGGAGGGCTAGGAGTGGTTGCCATAATGATAGGCTAAAATAGTCGCCTCCCCCCCTTTTATTCACCTCCCCCCTTTAACCTTAGTTTTAAAAAATAAATTAACCTAATAAATAAATAACTAACTTATTTAACTAGTAACTAATCTAACTAATTGCTAATTTACTAACTTGGTTAACTAACTAACCTTATTAATAACTATTCTTTTTTTCCTTTCGTTTTAAATATTAAATTCTCATAGGAGAAGATCTTTGCAAGCGTTAGGGATTTATGTATGGCAACTTGAGTGTTTGTGTGTCCATTCATGGTGGGGAGAAGGGTATATTACATTGCCTTCCCCTTAGAGAAATTGAGATGTCATCATCTTGAGAAAAACTCGAGAATTGACTCTACTTCTACATCTATCATGTCTTGAAAGTTGGTTCAATATCTAGTGCACCCTGTGGCAAAATTTTGTGCTATGCCACATGCCTCATTTCTATTGCTTCTTTACTTGCTTGCTCTCCATATTCTTGAGAAAACTAAGGGAATTTTTTTTGACAAGTATCCCAACTCATTGCATTGGAAATATTGATGATTTGGACATCTTCTTTGGATGTGCCTAAGTGCACCACATTCAAAGCATTGTGGGTAGCTAACTTATTTGCACAACTCATTGAGATATTCTTATTGTTGAGCCTAAGATATACCCCATGGGATCCTACCAAGGTGTTAGCTCAAATGAGAGCATCTTCTAGGTCGGAGGGCATCATTGCTTCAAGCTGACCATTGAGGGGTGAACTTAGTCCCTAACAAAAAATGTGCAACCTATTGGGTTATGGATATTTGGAGGACATGCTTTTGCAATGTGACAATGTGGGAATAGTAATCCTCTTGAGTCAAGCCTTGTTGTTTCAAGCTAAAAAACTCATTCATTTTGAGGGTTTGGTATGAAGAAGATAGGTATTTTCCCCACATAGCAGCCTTGATTTGTCCTAGGTTGAAGAAGACCTAGTTATTGCCTTGTTGTGAGACCATTGCTTCCACCAAAAAGGGGCTTCTCTTGTAAGTGGAAGATGGGTTATCATTGAATACTTTGCAGTAATAGTGCCTATTATAGAGAAATAGTATTCCATGGTCTTAATTTAGACCTTTGCATCAATCTCTATCTTGGATCCTTTGCTATTGAATTTAGGCAATTTCACTTCCTTTAGGATGAATTTCTTCTCTTGAAAATCCCTACCATTGCTTGAAGGTGGTACTTGACGACAATCAATGTCGTAATATTTAATTTTACATTAACTCCCTAAGCATTAATAATAAAAATCTAATATTATATAAAGCATTTTTATATTTTTCTCTGATACCATGTATCTAAAATCAAGGAAAAGAACATTTGGCAGCCGCTTGAATGTCTTTCTTGAGCAACACCATCTAGACCCATTAGTATTCACAGACTTAGTGAGGTGACTTTTGACCCCACCTCTTGCAGTAGACTGTCATGGCTTGACTTGCTAGGATTGACTTGAGGGACCTATGACCTAATAGTCCACTGCCAAGCTAGAAATTTTACTTTGCAATTGAACCTGACTATCACTCTACTTGGTTCAAAGAGAGTGAGAGATGAAGGGGAGTTGAGCTCAACCCCTCTACCCATAATGCATTATCTCTAACTTTGGCCCCCTTAAACAATGCTTTGTTGGGATTTATGACATGAAATCTAAGAAATTAGTGTTTGGTCATGTTCTTAGGATTTTCCATCAATAAAGCATACAGAATTCGTGTCCATGTGTCCATAGGGAAACATCATTGTGACAATCGTGATCCCCTTTCCACATAGGTGCCCAACATTCTTAATTATTTCATTACATCCTACTATACTATCAGAACACATAAAAATAACTTCATTAATTACCTTTATATCAAGTTCATTGAATGCCTTTAACCACTATACAAAAATACATTTTTCCAAATAGTTACATAGACAATTATTTAACCAATCTCAAATCATTAATTGTTTGGAAGAGTGCATGCCTCACAATTATTATCTTATGCAACATTGCATAATAATTTAACATGGCAAATCTTGAGGGAGAGTGCATGCCTCACAATTCCATAATAAATCATCACATAACATCAATGGTAGTTCTCTTTTAGTTACATCCACAAAAAACTATATGTAACTATTTTTCCAAATAGTTACATAGACAATTATTTAACCAATCTCAAATCATTAATTGTTTGGAAGAGTGCATGCTTCACAATTATTATCTTATGCAACATTGCATAATAATTTAACATGGCAAAACTTGAGGGAGAGTGCATGCCTCACAATTCCATAATAAATCATCACATAACATCAATGGTAGTTCTCTTTTAGTTACATCCACAAAAAACTATACGTAGACACAAGAATTTCAAGTTGTAATCCACTTTTAAACAATCATTCCTATTTATGAATGTTTCTAAAAGATATCAATGCATGGTCTTTATCTTTAACAACAACTCACCTAGCCAAACACAAGGTACGATTTCTAAGAAATAACCTTAAATCTGACAATTATCCCCACAACAATACTATAGCATGATCCCTATCTTTAGAATCAATGCCTCCATACAATCACCAGATATGATTTAGGAAAAAGTTATATCATTTATGCATTTTCCTATGTTAATTAACCTCAAGGATACCATCGCATGATCGTTATAAGGTCACATCCATATGTATCTAGAATGCCATGGCTTGATACCTATTTTAGAGAACTACAAAAATATCATGTTTCCTTATATAAACTAACCTTGGCAATACTATTACATCTTTTCTATATCTCCTTGTCTTCACTATTCCCAATGATACCATCTCTTACTTATTATTATAAGTATCCCCTACTACAGTAGTTCTAAATTAATATGCACCAATTCATCTATAAGAATTGGTTAAAAAAATCTCATAAACGCAACATTATCCCTATAACACATGAGATACCAAACTCATTCACAAGAGCAACCATATCGCATGTACATATTCAGCCCTATCCTTGTCGAATGTACCAAACCAACCCATAAATGCATGTATGTTGTTTCAACCTGTAAGCAATCCATATTCACCCCACAAAGTCATGTTTACATTTTCAATCCATAAACTATCCATTAGAGTAGTAGTATCCATGCCAAACACGAGAACAACCTTGTCCCCATAACTATATACATATCCATGCTTGTCTCTCTCTAACGTACCAAAAAACCCATAAATGCAACATTATTCATATAAAACATGAGCGCAACCTTGTCCCTATCAAGCGTACCAAAAGTCATTCACAAGAGCAACCTTGTCCCAAGTCACTATATACATATTTAGCCCTATCCTTGTCTAGCATACCAAAATAACCCATAAATGCACGTGTACATTTTTAGCCCACAAACAACCCATATTCAACCCATAAATACATGTATACATTTTTAGCCCATAAACTGTAAATGAGAGCAACAATATCCATGCCAAACATGAGAACATCCCTATCTCTATCATTGTATATACATATTCATCTCTATCCCTCTTTGATGTACCAAAATAACCCATAAACACAATACTATCCTTGTAAAACATGAGAGCAACAAACCTGCCAAGCATGCCAAAAGTCATTCACAAGAGCGTCCCTATCCCATGTAATTGTATACATATTTAGTTATGTGTACATTTTACAAAACAACCCATAAATGCATGCACACATTTTCAACCTGTAAACAATCCATATTCAGCCCATAAATGCATGCACGCATTTTCAACTTGTAAACAATCCATATTCAACCCATAAATGCATGTACAAGTTGAAACTGCATGTATGCATTTTCAACTTGTAAAAAATCCATATTCAGCTCATAAATGCATGTATCCATGGCAAACACCATCCATGAAACCAACCCTATCCCTATCTCTATATACATATTCATCTTTGCCCCTCTCTAATGTACCAAAATAGCCCATAAATGTAACACTATCTCTATAAAACATAAGAGTAGCCTTGTCCCTATCAAGCATACCAAAACTCATTCACAAGATTGCACCCTATCACATGTCACTATACACATATTTAGCCCTACCCTTGTCCAATGAATAGGCCATAAATGCACACACACATTTTTTTCCTTTAAACAATCCATATTCAGCCCATAAATACATGCATGCATTTTCAGCCCATAAACAACCCATATTCATCCCATAAATGCATGTACGCATTTTCAAATCATAAATTGTCCATGGAGACTACAAGTATCTATGCCAAACATGCGAACATTCCTATCCCTATCGAAATACCAAAATAGCCCATAAACACAACACTAAAACATGAGAGTAGCCATGTTCCTATCAAGCACTCCAAAACTCATTCGCAAGCAATCCTATTCTATGTCACTATATACATATTAAATCCTATCCTTGTCCACGTGTGTACCAAAGTAGCCCGTAAATGCATGTATGTATTCTCAGCCTATAGTTAGCCTATAAATGCATGTATGTGTTCTCAGTGGATAAATATGTATGAAATTTTGATAGTGCAGTGTGCCCATAACATCCCCATGCAATCTTGCATACAAAACATGCATACCAAACAATTAAGTTTGAATACCACAAGACCTTCTCAATTGTCTCGAAATTATCCATAAGAGTGTTAGAAAAGTGGCCCCATACACCAAATTTCAAACAAGGATCCTAGGAAAGTGGCCCCACATGCTAGACTTCATAGTTGTATCCATGCCAAACACTAGAACAACCTTGTCCTTGCACTGTATGTATATTCATCTTTGTCCTTGTTTGACATAGCAAAATAGCCCATACATGTAATACTATCCCTGTAAAGCATGAGAGTAATCTTGTCACTAAATACATATTTAGCCTTGTCCTTGTCTAGCATACCAAAACAACCCATAAATGCATGTATGCCTTTTTAGCCCAAAAACAACCCATATTTAGCCCTTGTCATCCTATTCATACCAAGCCTGCATACTAGATAAGTCTATATGCCAAACAAGCTTGCATATATGAGACAAGCCAATACTAGAGAAGTTTGTATATCAAACATGCTAGAGAAGTCTATAGCCCTATCAAACATGAGAGGAGTGCCCATAATATCCCAATGCATACCAAACTTGCATACAAGGTCTAAATATCAAACAAGTCTATATATGAGACTGTATTTTGCCCATAAACACATGTACAAATAATATCCCAATGCATATCAAACATGCATACAAAGTTTGAATATCAGACAAGTCTACATACTAGTCACGTCTACATACGAGACCATATTAGCCCGTAAAAGCATGTAGCATTTCGAGGCCATATTCATCTTTTTCAGTATACGAAGAGCATCTACATCCCATTATAGCAACCCCATCATTATTAAAGCAAGGCTTACATATGAGACAAGCCAATATGAGACAAGTCTACATATCAAACATATTAAACAAGGTTGCAGCCCTATCTAACATGAGACAAATTCTCATAACATCCCAATGCACATCAAGCCTCCATACAAACTCTGAATGTCAAACAAATTTACATACGAGACCATATTGAGCCTATAAATGAAAATATTATTTCTAGCCCAAAAACAACCCACATTTAGCCTTTTTAGCATGAAGAGCATCTATAGCCCATGATAGCAACCTCCTCATTATAAAGAAGTCTATTCTAGCATGATTTTCAACCAATGCAATCACTGGCAAACACAACAATCAATATTCAACCCATAAATAACCCAAATTCAGCCCACGTATTCATTTATCAATAGTATTCGAATGCATAAACCTCCCATATTTAGCCCATAAATTCATGTACTAATAATTTCCAATGTATACCAAGCATGCATACAAAGTCTAAATATAAGAAAAGTCTACATACTAGACACACTTACATATGAGATCATATTCATCCTCTAAATGCATGTAGCATTTCTAATCTACAAACAATCCATATTTTGAATTTTCATTATGATGAGCATCTGTAGTCCATGATAGCAACCTCATGTGATGTACCTACCAAACCTTGGCATAGGGTAACATTTACTAGTCATTTAGGGTACGGTTCCAATTGTCACCATGCCAACTCTACCAAAATTCTTAAATTTTGATAGCTAGAAAACCTTGGGGTCTACATCACAAACAACTAAGCACTTGGCCTTGATCAATGAGGATCAACCTAAGGGATCTTATTGACTTGATAGTCTCTAATAGTATTCTAGTGCTTGGCCACAATGATCACATTGTAATCAATTGAACCCGAGAGCAAACTAATTGTTGCACTTGGTTCAAAGAGAGTTAGAGACAAGGGGGAGCTAGAATCGACCCCTCTGCCACAAGGCAAAATCAACTCTAGCCCCCTAAAAACAGAGCTTAGTGAGGATCTATGATAGTGACCCTAGGAAGTCTTTGATCAGCCATGGTCCTATTTTCATTCAATAGGTCCACCTAGCCTT
Organism: Lygodium microphyllum; assembly: GCF_053477565.2. Taxonomy (NCBI): domain Eukaryota; kingdom Viridiplantae; phylum Streptophyta; class Polypodiopsida; order Schizaeales; family Lygodiaceae; genus Lygodium; species Lygodium microphyllum. The sequence goes on from NC_141147.1 coordinate 137,092,216, forward strand.
TGAGCACTCTTGAGCGACAGGGGGAGGCACTCATATAATAGTAATGATATCAGGGATAATACAATCCCATTAGATGCACATACACAAAAGTAGATAAATCAATTCTTTTCCCAAACAATAGTAATAATGTATGGGATAATCCAATCCCATTCCAATCACTAGAGCTACAAGCTATCCTAAAAAAAAGGGTCCCACTTAGGTTCTATCACCCTTGCTTGTAAACCTTAGGCTTTTGATACCACTGCATTGCACTCATGCGAACTTTGCCTTATCTTAGGATTGGTTATGGAGCATTAGCAAAATCGATAGAGCTCCCTAGTTCTCACTCTACTATAAGGGGCAAACCTTTTGTATGTGACCTTCTACTTAGACACTAGTCAACCACTTATAGGTAGGTAAAAATTGGCTTGGATGTAAGAGCCCTAGTGATGTAGTATTCCTAAGGTCTTCAAAAAAATAAATTCTGTAACCTTTATAAGGTTATGCCAATTGATATGTTGTTGGGAGTCGTCATATTCCTTCTATTCCAGTCAATCATTGAAGGAAGAAGAGGGAGAGAGGGGAGGGATTGAGAAAGAGAGGGAGAGATTGAGTGTGATTATAAGACGTAGAAGGAGATTGAGAGAGATATTGAAGAGGAAGGGTTGATAGAGATAGAAAGAGGGAGAAAGAGGATAGAGATAGAGAGAAGGAGAGGGATTGAGTGAGATAGAGGGAGAGAGGTTGAGAGATCAAAATAAAGAGAAATAAAAGAAGACAATTGCTCGAGACACTCAAGACCCAAGGGGTTTTCCACCTTCCAAGCTCTCAACCCTATCAAGACCTCTTGTTGTTTGAGGAACTTCTCCTAACCCCTCAAGCCTCTCTTGTCAAATTGAAGACCTATCTTCATACTCAAGGAGAGCATCTGGTAGGATGGATTGATGAGCTCCTAATATCCCACCAAAGAATGTGATGAGCACAACATGCTAGAGGAGCAGGATGTGTTACAAAGTTTAGAGTTTGTCGACAACGATGGCCCCAAAGCAAAGGAGTATAGGAGTAGATCAAGTGGTTACACATGTAGACACCATCACTCCAATATGAACCCAAGTTCCTCCTTTGTTATGGTATAATTGAATGGCCATCATTGAGTTAAACTAGAGTAAGATATGTAGTACACCCTCCAAGTTCAGACACCTTGTGGTGTACCATGACTTGGTGGGCAAATCCATATTTTATGATACCCTAGGGGGGGCAACCATAAGGAATTGCTTCTTTATGATGGGGTCAGGTCATCCTAGTGGTTGTGTATTAATCCATAAAGGAAGTTTAATTAGTGACCCTATCGACCACAAGAGTCTCAAATGGATCTTTACTCAACCAGATCTAAACATGAGACATCAACGGTGGATTGAAGTTGGTAAGAATATGATTTAAAAATCAAGTATAGATCGGGCAAAGAGAATGTAGTTGTGGATGCTTTAAGCTAAAAAGCATTCCTTAATACACTAATATTAGAAGAACCTAACAGAATCCGTCACAACCATTGTATTAATACCAAGCAATCCCATCCTCTAGATGGCAAAAGAAGAAGCATCTAAGAATCCAAAGTACCAATAGTTGCAAAGGGAAGTCCAAGCTAAGGACCAAGATCCTAAGTTGAAGCTTAGATAGTAAGATTTCTCCATTGAGGAAGGCTTGTCTACTTCAAGACATGACTGTGCATTCCATCAAGTCAAGATCTCAATAAGAAGATACTTTGGAAAGCACACTACTCCACATTCTCAAGATAGCTTGGTTATGCTATGACACTCAATGCCATAAGGAAGAGATACCATTCAGAAAAGCCAAGGGGAGATATGCTTAAGTATGTCACTGACTGTTTAGGTGATGAAAGTTGAAGGTGTCAAGATGCTTGGCAAGCTCTAGCCACTTGAGATCCCTCAAATGAAATGGGAGTTTATTAGTATGGATTTTTTAGTGGCATTACCTTCAATACAAGAAGGATACAACTCCATCATGGTAATTGCAAACATTTTGACAAAAGTTACTCATATTCTTCCAATCCAAACAAACTATAAGGCTTTAGACACCGCAAGGCTCTTTATAAGAGATTTTTAGGCTCCATGGATTACCTAAGAGGATCACTAGTGATTGTGATTCCCTCTTTATCTCACATATTTGGAAGAGCCTAATTGAAGCCATTGGAACCCAACTTTGCTTTAGTATAAATTACCATCCCAAAATTGATGGTCAAATGGAGTGAGTTAATCAAGTCTTTGAGGACATACTTAGGGCACATTGTTTTGCAGAGAACTAATGCGGTGGATGAAAGATTTTTCCTTCATGCAATTTGCTTACAGTGTGTCATATAATTAAAGTAGCAAGATGTCCCCTTTCTAGGGCAAGACTATCTTACTCAGCTTTTCAAATGCTACCTTTAAGGTGAAAGCCCCTAAGAAGAATGTTGGACAAAATGGACAAATAGGTTAAAGCCATCAAACAATACATTCAAGCAGCCAAGTGCTCCTCAAAACAATCAACATTGGTGGTGGCCTACACCTATCATGACCACTTCAATATTGACCATGAACTCTTCCTCCTCTCTATTCAGGTGTGAATAATAGTGCTAGATTGGCCTATTTTGAGGAACATAAGGCAAGTAAAATCTTTTTTGGATTTTATTGGCTTCTTTTGGAAGCTCACTAAGGACTATACTCATATTGTTGAATCCTTAGCATGTTTGCTTAAGGGTATCCAAAGCAAGAAAAAGCACATTAGTTTGCCAATTGTTTGGATCAGTAAGCGCGATCAATGTTCTAAACATTGAACAACTAGTTACTATAACACTGATGCTACAGATTATCAATCCAAATAAACCTTTTGAGGTTGACATGGATGTAGGTGATTATGTTATGGATGATTTCCTTTATCAAGATGGCGGATCCATTGCATTTGATAGTTGTAAGCTTATGAACACCCAAACATGTTACAACAATCAAGAGAAAGAATCATTGGTAGTCATCCATGTGCTTAAAATTTAGTGTCATTATTTATGCCATGCCTAGTTCAATATCTGGATTGATCACCATTCACTAAAGTAACTATGGGGATCATCCTAATCTTCGTATTAAGGCAAGATGGGCGGAGCTTATGCAAGAGTTTGAGTTTGAGATTCCTTATCAAAAGGGAACAACTAATACAATTGCCAATACCCTTAGTTGGATCTTTGAAGTTAATGCCTTATCATCTCCAAAATTTTGATTGATTTCTATCTTTCTCTCAAAGGGTGTTGCTAGAACTATCATCTCATTGGTAAAATTTGGCAATTAGACCAAGATGGAAGTTTGAAATCAATAGTGAATACTCACAAGCCTAAATCCAAGGAGCACTAGGTGAACCATTCTTGCTTTAGCCTACAACTATGGTCAATCCACCACTAATAAATATGTTATTATATCCACGTAACCTTCTATGGTGTATATAGATCTTAAGTCTAAAGCTTTATTAATATTAGCCTTCTACTATAGGAATGGGTCTATAGAAACTCCCTATAAAGTTGAGTTCCATAAAATAGTCATATGGCTCCTAGTTTGGTCAAATTTTTTGCCAAGCACATGATTGAATCAATAGTGCTCCTCACATTGTAAATTTCTCTCCTTATTCATATATCACTCAATACTTTTGCTTGAAAAAAAAGAGAGTGCAACATGCTTTCTTTCTCTTTTTATGTTTTTTCTTCCAAAAAAGGCAAACCTAATTTGGCTTTTGCTTTGTTAGTTGTGCATTCTTAAAAAGCTAATTATTTTCACCCATTCTCTATCTCCTCAAAAGAAAAATTGGGATTCTCTTTTTCCACTCTCTTTCTCTTGTTCCTCCCTATTATTTTATTATATAAAAAGTGTATTTTGATATGTTCCTTATAGGTTCAGTCTTATGCACTCCCAATATTAGATTAAGATGTCATAAAATCATACAATGACTGATGCTTTTTGTGTTTTAAATGTATGGATCAAATTATATTGTTCATATACATGTTTAACAACATGTGAACTTGCAAATGTGCTAATAATCCACTTTTCTTCAGTAGAAACACTTGTGTTGACCCATTTTTCACTTTAACATAATAATGGGAACCTTACATCCTCCCCCCCATGGAGAAATCACAATATCCTTACCTTGAGGTGAGCTAGAGATATTATTTCTAAAGGGTAGCCTAATCTATCCATGTGGCATCTTCCTCAAGATAGTTTTTACATTGTATAAGGTATTCACTTAAAATTGGGCTTCTCAAGGATTTCTACATTGTCTCAAAGATCCTTTTTAGTTGTATCTTGAGAATCCCTTGGATTGACATCACTATTTCTTTATCATTGAATGCATGCTCAATGTTGGTTGCATATAGTTTGGGCATGGTCACATGGAACACATTATGCACACATTGAGATTGGGTGGTAGCTTGAGCTTGTAAGCTTGCTTTCCCATTACCTTGGTTATTTTGTAAGGTCTATAAAATCTTAAGTTTCTTGTACAACACATTAGTGGCTCACATTTACAAAAATCAATCATTGTGGATGTGGACTTGCTTGTTGAAGTTCCAACCAAAACTCCCAATTTAGCCATTGTTTTGGGCCACCAAATCACTCAAGATTTAGGGAAGGCATTAGGGAAGATGTATTTAGACATGTAGTTCTAATTTCTAGCCATTGAAAGAATCCAATCTTAGGGAAAATATATAAGAGTGTTAAAGGTATGTATTAATCCTTTAGGGATCCAAGTACGACTTTTGTCAATCTGTGGCATCCTTGATATCATGACAAATGGCCTAAACTTATTGGTCATATGGAGCTCGAAATGGGGACATTTTGATGATATGTTGATATGAAAATTATTGGCAAATTCTAATGCTAGTAGATGTTTAATTTCCCTTTCCCTTTCCATTTTCCTATCACAATAAGATCTTAGGATATCCTTTGATGATTTTGTTCACCCTCTCAAATTGGCCCTAAGTTTGTGGATGATGAGCATTACTAAGGCATAGTTGGGTTCTAATGGCTTGGAATAGCAAGCCTAAAATTGCAAGATGAAATGAATTTGAAATCTCTTTTGCTAATCATAGTCTTTAGCAATATATGTACTATGAATACCTCCTTGATTGTGTCAATGACATATGGGAAATTTATGGGCTAAAGAGATATGCGAGAAATCCATGAAGACAGAAATGGTCAAGTATTGGCAACTTAAGAAGAAAGAGGTAGAAAATAGTACAAAGGTAAGAATTAGAAATGTGGAGAGTCATGCATCAAATCTAAGTCCAACAAAGACATAAGGACTAGGTAAAATAGGTCATATCAAGAAGGACCATTATAAATGGAAGCAAGAGTATAAAGATAAGGAGAATAATGCCAAGGATATTGATAAGAAAGAGGGCAAAAGAAAAAGCAACAATTGAGAAAGTGAATGCATATTCAATGGAAGAGATGTGTAATTTTTATCTCAATATTGTTGACCCTTTCTATGAAGGCCTTTGAAAAAGGTGAGATGTGCAAGAAGAAATATAAGATTTTAGAAAAGAGAAGTGGAAATAAGAGTGCCTCACAAGCACTTTAAATTTTGATAGTTTGTAAAGAGAGATGGGCTCACTCTTCTGCAAATTGTAATATGATTTGAGTGAGACAAGCATAAAAATTTGTCTCAACAAAGTTGTAAAAGATTTACAAAACCAAGTGTGTTCAAATTGTAAAAGTAAGAGAAGACTAGTCTAGGCTAAAGAGATGGGAGGGCACCCAAAGAAATCAAAGTCATGTATAAAAGCTAACAAATGAAAGTATAAAATCATTTTTGTGGTATGCAAGCTTGTGGAGCTCTCTTTTTGCTTCTTGCTTGCATCTTGCTTTGAGAGAGAGAGAGAGAGAGCACGTGTGTGTGTGTGTGTGTGTGTGTGTGTACACGCGTATATGTGGATGTGTGTGCGAGAGGTAGAGTGAGAGACCAGTGTGGGTGAAGCTCTTGCTTCCTTTTCTTCTTCCTCCTCTTCTTCTTCTTCCATGTCTTCTATGTGAAGCATGTGTAACAATCGTGGCTATGGAGTTGGAGCTTGCTTGAGGAGGCACATTGCTTGAGTCATATATGAGAGCTAAGAAATGAAAGGATAAGCTCATTCTTGTGGCATGCAAAAATGTGGACCTCTCTTCTTGCTTCTTGTTTGCATCTTGCTGAGAGAGAGAGAGAGAGAGAGAGAGAGAGAGAGAGAGAGAGAGAGAGAGAGAGTGTGTGTGTGTGTTTGTGAGGTAGAGTAAGAGACTAGTGTGGATGAAGCTCGTGCTTCCTTTTCTTACTCTTCTTCCTAATCTTTCTCTTATTCTATGCCAAGCATGTGCGGATCAAAGCTATAGCATTGGAGCTTCTGTGAAGCGCATTGCTTAAGTCACGGAGTCATCAATAAATAATGCATTGTGTATGGACTACAATGAGAAGGTAAATTGGTGAGTTTGTAATGCCTTTTATGAGAGTATGAAATGGTTACATGAGAGGTACCCATAGCTATATTGATTGAAGTGTTTAAAATAATAAGCATTCCATCAATTTTGGCATTCAAAGCTTGCAAAAAAGACAACATTTTGGTTCCTTTGCTAGCACCCGACATTTGGAGCAACGAGATATACACTTTCTATGTCGATTGGTAGAATAAGAACTTATACTATAAAATATCATATAGATTAACTTAGGATGAGCAAGTCAAGAGGAAATTGACTCATGGTGTGTGTTTGATTTTTCTTTGGGTATTTGTAGGTACTTTAAAATCCTTAGGTAAGTAGGAATGCAATAAACTAAGGCCCAAAGGTTTAAAAATCTAAAAAGGTATGTGTTCCTAGATCTTTGTTACTCACAAGAAAAAAAAACAAGTAAGGGGTTTAATAAGTAAGGGACTTGAGAAGTAAGGGGTTAAGGGAGTTTATAGATTTTCATAGTGTAGACTTGTTACTTTCAAAATTTTTCTTTACCTTTGACTTTTGATGTTGCATTTATACTATTGGAAAATGTAGTTAATTGATGGTGGTAAAAGAATAGAGCGAGGAAGAAGAAAAAGAAGAACACCACTTATTGCAAAAGGGAGGCAAAGAGAGAATTTACTTCAATAGTTCAAGTAATTTTGCTTCATCACCAACAAGCTTGCAACTATGCCTTCCATGGTCTTTCTTTGTTCAATTTTTATGCTTGTTTGAATCATGGATGCTCTCATTCTCTTCCCCTTCATCCTCGAACTCACCTCTCTAGAGGCTTCGACTTGACTATTTGGCCCTAGAGATCTATGTTTGTGCAATCATGTGAGAATTTGATTGAGTTTGGATGATAGGGTTGTGAAAAGGCCTTTAAGGGCCTTAGAAGAGAAGGGTGAAAGGCCAAGTCATAGGCATTAACATCTTATATGTTGCAAAATAGCAAAGAGACAGAGTGATAGGTATTTTACGCCACCTCCTTAAGGAAATGGCTTGAAAAATTGGATAAAGAAACCAATGCAGCCGAAAATAGGAATCATGCAAGGTCACAATAGTGATATGCATATACCTAGCCCAATCCTAAACCCCATATCAAAAATTTTACAAGTCAATGCCTTTTAGGAGGGAACGAGATGTATGTAGTTATCATCATCCTTGTATTAGGCAACACAACTTGAAAAAGACTTGTCAACACAAGGACAAGATAATGCATTCTCACCCATACAATTCTACAAGCTTAGGGTAATCCATTTGTAGAAATGGTATGATTTAATGTAACATTGGCTAATGGAATGAAAGTGAAGGTCTTTGAGGTACTAAAAAACTGGCCAATTAGGATTGTGAGAATTTAGTCCTCAATGAACTTTGTTATCATGAAGGGAGTTGGTTGGCTATAGATGAGAAATACATGCGCAATTGAGGATAGGGGCAATGATCTTATGTCCTTTGGAAATTGCATGGGAGCAATTAGGATTCACATGGACACATGGAAGACCTCACTTGTCAACTTAGACATTGCTAAAAGGTGATACTGAGACCATAGCAAATTACGTCATGCTCACAAAATAGGTCATTTGTCTAGATGATGAGTGAGAATGGATGTATACCCTTGCAACCATTGCATTTGCCTTTTTCAAATGATGAGGATGACTACAAATGAGTAGTCAATAGAGTAAACAATGCAAAAGAACAAGGAAAGGAGACAGACTCATTAAGCCAAGCCCTACCCTCAATCTCAATTTGTATGATGGTAGAAATATATAAGTGGCTCTGCACATGACCTATCATATGCCTGCCAAATAAATTAGAACTAATAAAAATTTTAGAGTTCTGAAAAGCAAATTGTAGAACAATGCTAGGGCAAATTTGAAACTACGTAAGGAGCTCTTGGAAACTCAAAGGTGGAAGTGCAACAAAGTACATATCCTAAACTTACCCTACAACTATAAACTTCTAGGCAAGAGCACCATGTTAGACAACTAAGTGATGTCGAATAATGAATTTTTTGATGTGATGGACTTAAAAGTGCCTGTACTAATTGTGAATTTAAGGGAGAAGAATCAGATGTAGAACTTGAAATGATCGACTATGACACTGATGGGCACACTATATAGCATATTATTATTGATTCCAAACCTAGAGAGACACGTATGTTGCTTATTGATGGGATAGTCAAAATGGATTGTGATAGAAATTGGCTAGGTCATCTTGAAATGTTGGGCTATGAGCAAGCTAGACTCAACCAAGAAGATCATGTGGCATTGTATGAAGTTGATCTTGAATATGAGCTATGACCGCTAGGAAAAACACCCTTCTCTAACCAAGATAATGGCTTCAACTCTGACTCAGAGGTCGGCTCAAGTAACAACCTAGAAATTTCATCCCTACCTAAGATCTAATTCAAAAGAGGGGATTTTCCAATCTACCTATGGTTCAAAAGGTTGAAGGAGAAAATGAAAAAAACTACTAAAATTCGAGTGCTAAATGATAGAAAAAACCCCAAGATTCATGAAGTTTAAGAAAGGGGACTACTTAGTGGTGTTTCTTAGTGCAAAACATCAAGGATAAACCAATGAGTCAATAGAGAGACTCATCAAAGTAAAGAAAGTCAATCTAGTTGAAGAGGGTAAAAAGTATCGACCTATCTTTACAACCAACAACCTTATTGAGGATGAGAAAAAATTATTGTAAATCTCTCAAGAAATTCAGAGACATATTTTTCTAATCAATATAAGTGATCAAAGGGATACATTCTAGCACCGTCACTCATAATATTTCCATGTTGCCACATATGGTACCAATGAAATGATGTCCCTGTGCAATGAATCCTAAGCATGTGTACGTTGTCAAAGAGGAAATTGACAAAGTCCTAAATGTAGGATTCATCTATGAAAGCAAGTATATGTCAATATATCAACAAAGAGAGACAATTATTTGATGCCCTACACGTAGCACATGTTGGAAAGGACTGTAGAAAAAGAGTTCATTAATAGATTTTTGGGCTATAACCAAGTGCAAGTTCACCCAAATGATATGCACAAGATGATATTTACAATTGAACGGGGAGTGTTTGCATACATAGCAATGCCCTTTAGTCTAACCAACACTCTTACCACTTTTCAATGTTTCATGCGTAGCATCTTCAAGGACATGCTCCATGAATAGTTTGATGTGTTTGTAGACAATCTCTATGTACATACCAATTGATTGAACATCTAGAAAAGATTCAAACATTGTAGGCGATACAACCTCTCCTTGAACCCCTTGAAGTGCCAATTTTGGGTAAAGTGTTTTACGAGCTCGAAGAGTAGTGTATGTACTACAAAGATTGTGTTGGCCTCCATTCTAGACCTATAAATTCTTGGAAAGTAGTTTTTGGATACAATATAGATTCGGTTATGTTCTTCATTTATAGGTGAAGAGGTTATAGATTTCAAATCTATAAAGTCTGAGGTGTTTTCCAAGTTGCAACAAAGATAGAAGGTATCTAGATAAAAATTGAATTTTTAGTTATTGTTGTGACGCTAGTGAAAAATATTGCATGGTATCAACTTGGTTGTAGATTGTAGGTTCTTGAAGTGACTAGGACGATAAAATTATGACAATTTTGTGGATATAGCATGGGCTTAGAAGCCCACAACTAGCCAAACCCCATTTAAGTCAACATACAATACTAATGCCATTATGCCAATTGAATTCTTTGTTCTAGGCTTAACAATGGCTATGCAAGAATGGTGGGAAGGTCAGGAGACTTGCTTGATGGAATTAGAATAATTATTTGAAACAAGACTACTGGCAACATATGCCCTTATCTACAAAAATGCTAGATGGAAGGCTTGGTTTGATAGGCATGTCAAGCAATTAGAATTTGAAAAATGCAACCTAGTGTTGCTTTATTCTATTAAAGCCCATGAACAAAAGATGAAGTTTAGAGGCCTAGGCACTTTCCATGTGTACTCAATTAGTAGAACCAACAATGTCCAAGTTGAGATGCTTAATGGCAAAGGCATCAATTTCTTCAATAGAAACCGAATTAAAAAGTAAAAAATCATTGAACTTGACCCTGAAGAGGATGAACTGATATCTACCATCTATCTTAGGGTCAAGCTAATAGCAAACAAGGTTTACACAATCGATGCTCTGATTGATGAGAGAGTTCATTGTAATGCTATGATGTACAATGATTGGACTAGTCTTGGGTAACTTCCACTTATTCCTACTACTAAGAAAGTGAATCCATACAAAGGTACATGTTATATATTGTTAGGAAAATGTGAAGTGATGTTGATTGTCAAGATTGAAAGTTTACTTGCCATTTTCAATTTATTACTTAATACTGAAGGAGTTGGAAATGAGGCATTGTTGGGTCACTTATTTAAACGATAGAACAAGTGTATGATGGATTATGAAATGTCACATTCACCAAGAGCTAATCATTATGACTTTTATCAAGGGTGCACTTACGTCTTCAAAGAAAACGCCACCATCAACATCCACAACTTCACCCAGCATGGCCTCCAAGGAGGGGGAGGTAACACCCTACTCGACAAGTTACTCCAAGTACAAGTAGATCAAAGCAAGCCAATGAGCAAGATAGCTAAACCAAGCTCAATTCACAAAAAATGGATTCCCAAGGTAGAGCACCAAAATGAAGAAATCCAATGTCATGCTAACCCACTATAAAAGTCTATTCCTTGCTAACCAAGAAGACAATATCACAACCATAATCAAGCTACATGGGTTCCCAAAGTCTTGCTACATGCAAATACTATTATGCAAGCAACAATGGATATGACCGTCCAAGCTATCACATTCCACAAACACAAAAATAGAACTACCAAAAAATAGAATGTTTCAATCGCAACATCACCATCCACCCAAATCATAGCCAAGAAAACAAGCACCACAATGCCCAATGCAAGCTATTAGACCTCAAGTAGTCTATAGAAATTAACCTCTTCCTTCAACTTCCATTCCCAATACCCCAACTAACATAGATATCAAACAAGAGAAACTATTGAATGGATTCACAAAAAATCCAAACTTCGAACTTCATTAAGAAATTTGCAAAGGGACATGGACCACACTCTCACTAAATTCAAATGGCCTCACTATACATGAAGTGCCATTGAGGTGAAACTATGTAGTGCAATCAAGCCAATCCACAAATGGATGTTGCAAAAGATTCACATGACCCTAGTAGCATCTCTATTACAACTCAACCCAATAATAAAACTGAACTAGCTACTCTAATTAATAAAATTAGTTCAATAAAGCTAGACCCACATCCAAGTCTAATACCCTCTTATTAGAAAAGACCACCCTATGAGAATTGACTATAGGTATGGCTATGGATACACGTGACCATATTGTCACATGTATTTGAAGGCTTGATAATAGGTTTATGCTATTTTCTCACAACTATGAAGAACTACATTTAGGTCTCTTCTTGGATGAGAACATGGAGGAGGACATACAATCTCTACCTTACTCGTGGGAGGATTTAAAATCATATTCACCAAGTCCCCCTTGATCATTGGATGAACTAATTGCTACGTAAATCTCATGGGAGAAAGTATTAGAAGGACACCTTATTACATCCTTCAAAGTGCTCCAACATGGCATAAACAAAAATCACAAAAAACAAATGCACACATCATGGAACAAAACATCATACCTCTCCCTAAATAATCCTAGAAGTGACTCTTAAGGACTCAAATCATAATAAACTTAGGAAAAAAGCCAAGAAAATGAGCAATCTACTTTGAGCGACCCATAAAATAGGAAAAGTGCCATTCAATAGAAATCAAAAGAAAATCTTTTGTGCATAAGCTTAATTATTATATGAATGAGAAATGCATTTCCCTTTATATCTCCCCATTATGTGTTGTGTTAGGATCTTTGACATGGTGGGACAAGAAGAGAGAGAGAGAGTCATAAAGGAGAGTGTCATCAATCCACTATTGTCATGATGGAAGAAAAGCATGTCCAATACAGGTTGAAGATTGAAATTGAGGGGCATCACCACCTATGGTACCAACAAATCCATAACCTTACTGAAGTAATGTGCAAGATCCCAGAAGCAAAAGAATTAGTGGTGAATAGATGAAGACTAGAGATATACATGGAGAAGTTTTAGGAGAAGTGTATTATGAAAATTGTACAAAATTCCTCATGACCTATGACCTTGACATGAATAACGGGGTAGTCACAGTGAAGGACACCAATGGGCAATGGCAAGTTGAAATACTATGCTTGCCAAGTGTGGTAAAGAAAGCCTTGGACTTAATAGAAAAATAGGAGAAGAAACCAAAGAGCAAGGTGGATGTCAATGCAATGCCATGTATGAGCAAATAGAAGGTGTTCATCAATGATGGTGTGAGCTTAGTGGATGATTATGAGAATGCAAGTAAAGCTTATCCACATGCTATTCCCTAACATTAGATACAACTTCATAATGAGTAGAATCTAGGTGGGAATGCTAGAGAGAATAGCATTAGGGCTGGTGGACAAAAGAAATCTCAATGCATTTGCCAAAAAAACTATTCATAACATAGCTAAGATTTTGAGCACAAGAATGCAAGGCCCTAAAAGATCTGGACCCACATTGAGAATAACCAAGAAAGCAAAAAGGAAGAAAGCTACAACCAAAACTATGCTGATGGAATTTAGGGGTGTATTGACTATAATCATAGAAAAAGCAATCTAAGTCTCATAGATAAGAAAAGTGCTAGCAACCCTAAAGCCTTTTGGTATATTGATATAGGAAGTGTCTTCCACATTTTAAGGGATATAAGGGCAAGAAGCAAAAGAAGCTACAATGAAACTTGTAGAAATCTACCAGAACCTTGAGGCACATCAAAAGTCCAATAAAAAAGCATCAAATCCATCCCCTAGGAGAAGCCTTGCTAGAGAAGAGGAGAAGAATAAACTAGAACACTTAGCACTTGAAACCTCCCAGTGCCAAGGTAACTCTTGAAGGCCTAATCAAGGAGCTAATCCCATCCACACCAATAATCATCCAAAATTGCAGCACCTCTACTAGCAACTCTCTTCATGATCTACCAACATTCATGGCTCGCACATGTCTAGGAAGGAGTAATATTAACCCTTTCTAGGAAGGCAAATACAAAGGTGAGACATGTGAGAAGAAATGCAAGATTATAGGAAAACAAGAGAAGCGAAAACAAGAGCATCTCATAAGCATTTGTAATTTTTGGTAAAACAATATTTGTAAAGAGAGTGTGTAGTTTCT